>NC_068446.1:883388-913388 GCF_023373465.1 Oncorhynchus keta | reverse complement strand
AAGTTACATTTTCCAAGCAAACGATACAATTGCCGCTTTCAAGAAAAAGCTGGGCACCTGGAGAGACAGAGTGGTTGACCTATTCTCAACTCTGGCTGATGAGCGAGATGTGGACATGGTTCACAAAGCAGTGGATGCATCATCCATTAACCAGCACTGGAGAGACACAGCTTGTCACCTGTTCTTGAGGATAAACTTTCGGAGCTGTCCTGTGACGAAGGTCTGCAGACTTGTTTTAATGAGATGCACCTTTCCCCATTCTGACTGTTCAGCAGTGGAGACGAGACGGCAGTGAACACGTTAATACCTATTGTACCTTTGGCACCAGAGGCAGATGCTTAAGTCCCAGCAAAACCAAAACCTACCTGAAGGAAACGGCGCTCACTGTTGCCCCCTAGTGGTCGGTTTCCACGTCATCTCCCAACGTCCTCAGACATGGGTGGACGTTGAATACTGACTTGTTTCACAGGTGACCTGGCTGTAAGGTTAGGGTAAGGGTAGGGGTAGGGGGTAAGGGTAGGGGGTAGGGGTAGGGGGTAGGGGTAGGGTAAGGGTAGGGGGTAGGGGGTAAGGGTAGGGGGTAGGGGGTAGGGGGTAAGGGTAGGGGGTAGGGGGTAAGGGTAGGGGTAGGGGGTAAGGGTAGGGGGTAAGGGTAGGGGTAGGGGGTAGGGTAGGGGTAGGGGTAGGGGGTAGGGTAGGGGTAGGGGGTAGAGGGTAGGGGGTAAGGGTAGGGGGTAGGGGGTAAGGGTAGGGGGTAAGGGTAGGGGGTAAGGGTAGGGGGTAGGGGGTAGAGGGTAGGGGGTAGGAGGTAGGGGGTAAGGGTAGGGGGTAAGGGTAGGGGGTAAGGGTAGGGGGTAGGGGGTAGGGGGTAGGGGGTAAGGGTAGGGGGTAGGGGTAAGGGGTAAGGGGTAGGGGGTAGGGGTAAGGGGTAGGGGGTAGGGGCGTCCCAAGGAAATACTGACCTTTTCAGTATTACTGACCTTTTCCTCTCCCCTAGACATACTTGTGCAGTGATTGAGTGTGTGTTGTGTGTGTGTGCGTGACCATCGGTAGGGTTGTGCAGTCAGTGTGATACTATCTGATTTTAATCAAGATTAAACTGCTGCAGATTCATCAGGAGAAATCAGTCGGTCTGGTTGGCAGCAGGCAGGGTAGAGGACACTACACAAGATCACAGGAGAGGAGAGTGTGTGTGTGTGTGTGTGTGTGTGTGTGTGTGTGTGTGTGTGTGTGTGTGTGTGTGTGTGTGTGTGTGTGTGTGTGTGTGTGTGTTCGCATCAATTATTAACCCTCCCACTCCCCTTCTCTCCCTTCCCACTCTTGCCTCTCCTTCTCTGAATCCCTTTCTCTGTCTTTCTTCAACAAATCAAATTCAAGTGGAAAATGTAGTCTGCCCATTCACACAGTCGACTATTAACCCTCTCTCTGCCTCATCCCTACATCCTCCACTTCTCCCTTCCTCTCTCCATCGTAAATCTCTCTGATTTTACGAACAGAAAAGGGATAGGCAGG
Organism: Oncorhynchus keta; assembly: GCF_023373465.1. NCBI lineage: Eukaryota > Metazoa > Chordata > Actinopteri > Salmoniformes > Salmonidae > Oncorhynchus > Oncorhynchus keta. Next base: position 911,876 of record NC_068446.1, on the reverse strand, counting down.
TGAGATACAAAAAGAGAGATATTTAGAATGGAGTGAGGGTGTAGTGTTAGAGGTAGAGAAAGACAAAATGGCGAGTTGGAGGGAGAGAGCGAGGGAGGCCTGCTCTGTTCTTCCATTAAGAAGCAGTGATGTGTGACAGCTCCTTGTAGCCCCCTCGCATCTCCTCTCCCCTCAACTCCTCTCCCCTCTACATTCGTCCCTTTCTCTTTTCCATCCCCTATTGTCTTATTTCCTCTTCTCCTTGTCTCTCGCTACACCCTTCCTCCGTCTCTTAATTTAACACTGTGTGTGCAGCCAGTGGCAGCCAAAGACACAGTAGTCAGTTAAACGACCACATAGTGCTGCTGCTCTGTCGATACTGAGGCATTGCTGTGTATGTATTGAGGTTATAACACACCAGTGTTTCCGCTGGGAAAATATGTAGAAGAGCATTCGGAAAAGTATTCAGATCCCTTGACTTTTTATGTTACGTTACAGCCTTATTCTAAAATGGATTAAATTGGGTTTTTCCCTAATCAAGCTACATGTATTACAAATAAAAAAACTGAAATATCACATTTATATAAGTATTCAGAGCCTTTACTCAGTACTTTGTTGAAGCACCTTTAGCAGCGATTACAGCCTTGAGTCTTCTTGGGTACGACACTATAGGCTTGGCACACCTGTATTTGGGGAGTTTCTCCCATTCTTCTCTGCAGATCCTCTCAAGCTCTGACAGGATGGATAGACATTTCAGGTCTCTCCAGGGATGTTCCGATTGGGTTCAAGTCCGGGCTCTGGCTGGGCCACTCGAACATTCAGAGACTTGTCCCGAAGCCACTTCTGTGTTGTCTTGGTTGTGTGCTTAGGGTCGTTGTCCTGTTGGACGGTGAACCTTCACCCCAGTCTGAGGTCCTGAGTGCTTTGGAGAGGGTTTCCATCTAGGATCTCTCTGTACTTTGCTCCATTCATCTTTCCATCGACCCTGACTAGTCTCCCAGTCCGCCACTGAAAAAACATCCCCACAACATCCCCATGATCCTACCACCACTGGCTCTAACCAGACAATAAAGAGGAGTGGGAGGCCCCGGTGCACAACTGAGCAAGAAGACAAATATATTGAAGTGTCTAGTTCGAGAAACAGACGCCTCACAAGTTCTCAACTGGCAGCTTCATTAAATAGTATCCGCAAAACACCAGTCTCAACGTCAACAGTGAAGAGGCGACTCCGGGATGCTGGCCTTCGAGGCAGAGTTCCTCTGTCCAGTGTCTGTTGGCCAGTCTGAGATATGGCTTTTTCTTTGCAACTCTGCCTAGAAGGCCAGCATCCCAGAGTCGCCTCTTCACTGTTGACGTTGAGACTGGTGAAAGTGTCATCTTCCCATAGAGAGGTCGTAATAGTTTGTAGGCCAAACCATTCGCACACTACAGAGGATTTTGTGAGAAGACCGATTTTCGGGATGTCTCATGGCCTGGCAAACACTACTCACTACTCTAGCTCTGTCACCTTTCACTGTGGAAGTGTTACTGAGCAGATGCGGTGGATTGAGATGGACACAATAAAAAAAAAACATTTTTATGGACAATGTTTTATTATGCTAATGTAACGGATGTGAAACGGCTAGCTTAGTTAGCGGTGTGCGCTAAATAGCGTTTCAATCGGTTACGTCACTTGCTCTGAGACCTTGAAGTAGTAGTTCCCCTTGCTCTCCGTGGCTTTTGTGGAGCGATGGGTAACGATGCTTCGTGGGTGACTGTTGTTGATGTGTGCAGAAGGTCCCTGGTTCGCGCCCGGGTAAATTATTCTATTACACTAATTAGATGTCTGCCTATGCATAGTCCATATTATTAGGTATGCTATTAGCAATAAGCATTATCACATGTAGCCCAACTGATGTAGCATAGTGGCTATACATAAATAGGCTGAAGCATGGGGTTGCCTAGCTGCATTTACCCTATTGGGCTAATCATTAGCTAGATCCCAAATATAATATTTTATACAACGGGTGGGTCTAAGCATGGGAAACCGTGTTAAAACCCTTTACAATTGTGTTACATTTAGTCCCACTCACTAACATGCTTGACCATGCTAAAAACTCTGGGTTTAAATGGTGCTGTTCGCACACAACTGTGTTTATTTTCGGCAAACTTATTTGTATGAACATAACAACTGAGACATAAATTGAACAAGTTCCACAGACATGTGACTAACAGAAGTTGAATAATGTGTCCCTGAACAAAGGGGGGACAACCAGCTGTCCATCCTGTCTCTCTGTCTTAGGCGTCTCACAGTACAGACATTGCAATTTATTTCCCTGGCCACATCTGCAGTCCTCATGCCTCCTTGCAGCATGCCTAAGGCATGTTCACACAGATGAGCAGGGACCCTGGGCATCTTTCCTTTGGTGTTTTTCAGAGTCAGTCCAAAGGCCTCTTTAGTGTCCTAAGTTTTCATATGTTCTCACGGTGACCTTAATTTATTTTTTGTACCTTTATTTAACTAGGCAAGTCAGTTAAGAACAAATTCTTATTTTCAATGACAGCCTAGGAACAGTGTGTTAACTGCCTGTTCAGGGGCAGAACGACAGATTTGTACCTTGTCAGCTCAGGGGTTTGAACTCGCAACCTTCCGGTTACTAGTCCAACGCTCTAACCACTAGGATACCCTGCCGCCCCTGTCTGATTACTGTTAGTGTCTTCACGACGTTCCACAGGTGCATGTTCATTCATTGTTTATGGTTCATTGAACAAGCATGGGAAACAGTGTTAAAACCCTTTCAAATCAAATGTTATTTGTCACATACACATGGTTAGCAGATGTTAATGCGAGTGTAGAGAAATGCTTGTGCTTCCTTTACAATGAAGATCTGTGAAGTAATTTGGATTTTTACAAATTATCTTTGAAAGACAGGGTCCTGAAAAATGGACGTTTCTTTTTTTGCTGAGTTTATTTAGGAGGAGAAAACAATCCAGTATGAATGGAATGCTGGGATCAAATCATTTTGGTGCATTTCCCTCCATTTCCCTCCATTTCCCTCCATTTCCCTCGTGATTTTAATGCGCCTTCAGAGGAATAAGTCGACTAGCTAAATAGATCAACTATTCTACTACGGGGTTGTCTCAACTCTACTGATGGTTTTCTCACCAACATTTTTTTCACTATATAGCGAGTATGCCCCGTCTGGTATTGGCACGTGCGCTCTAGCGAACAGGGCGCAGATACAGACACGGTACTGTATCGGTATAGTTTACATGATCAGACTATTATTACTAAGGGCAGGATTTTTTTATTTTTTTTATTTGACAAACGACATCTAAGCATCAATGATCATGTCACCAGAATAAGATCGTCAATATTTGTGGGAAAGGGGCATCAAACTCATCACCTTGCGCATTCACCACCCCTGTGAAATTCATTATAATTCATGTCATCTGTAGCCTAATAGACTCTGCATGTTTTCGCAGTGGGAGGACCACGTCACATGTCATCGCGTGACTCCAAGTTTACTTCGATATGATGGTAATTATATTAATATTTGTGCATAAAAGCATGTCCACTGACATTTCTTGCATAAATGTTTTCTGAAACAAAAAGATACAACCTTGTCTAGGGTCTTTTATTTTTACTGAAAAAAATGTCTGTTTCCATCAGGCCTGTCATTACATTTTTTTTATCGCGTAAAAAGATTGGATGGTAACTTAGTTTATCTCTCCAGTCTTATAACCTTTCTCTCTATTATATTTCTCTCGCTCTAATGGGGTCATTGCAGCCAGAGATCACCTTTGGAACAAACAGAGCGGCCTGGGCCAGAGAGGAGGAGAGGAACAAAACAATGATTGGTATGGATAGAGGGGCCGAGAGATAGAGGGGCCGAGAGATAGAGGGGCCGAGAGATAGAGGGGCCGAGGGATAGAGGGGCCGAGGGATAGAGGGGCCGAGGGATAGAGGGGCCGAGAGATAGAGGGGCCGAGAGATAGAGGGACGAGAGATAGAGGGGCTGAGAGATAGAGGGGAGAGATAGAGGGGACGAGAGATAGAGGGGCTGAGAGATAGAGGGGCTGAGAGATAGAGGGGCTGAGGGATAGAGGGGCTGAGAGATAGAGGGGCTGGGAGATAGAGGGGCTGAGAGATAGAGGGGCTGAGAGATAGAGGGGCTGAGAGATAGAGGGGCTGAGAGATAGATAGATATATAGATAGATAGATAGATAGATAGATAGATAGATAGATAGATAGATAGATAGATAGATAGATAGATAGATAGATAGATAGATAGATAGATAGATAGATAGATAGATAGATAGAGAGAGAGAGAGAGAGAGAGAGAGAGAGAGAGAGAGAGAGAGAGAGAGAGAGAGAGAGAGAGATAGATAGATAGATAGATAGATAGATAGATAGATAGATAGATAGATAGATAGATAGATAGATAGATAGATAGGACAGTTGCACGCACAAAAACACAGACCAGCTGTTAACATACAGATACCGTACAAGACATTTCACATGCAGGCCACCAGCCTGTTAAATATATATTTTTTTTTTATGAACCTTTTTTTAATAGGTACATCAGTTAAGAACAAATTCTTATTTACAATGATGGCCTACTGGGGAACAGTGGGTTAACTGGTCTATGAACAGTGGGTTAACTGCCTTGTTCAGGGGAACAGTGGGTTAACTGCCTTGTTCAGGGGAACAGTGGGTTAACTGCCTTGTTCAGGGGAACAGTGGGTTAACTGCCTTGTTCAGGGGAACAGTGGGTTAACTGCCTTGTTCAGGGGAACAGTGGGTAAACTGCCTTGTTCAGGGGAACAGTGGGTAAACTGCCTTGTTCAGGGGAACAGTGGGTTAACTGCCCTGTTCATTTCACATCATCCCTCCTCATATATGATGTCAAATGCATTATGTAAAATCATGTCTCATCATCGTGTCTGTCTGGGGTTCCGGACAATGTCTAGCGTCATGGTGATTTGACAATGATGATGTGAGTAACATGGTTAGTGATGCTGTGTTAGTGTAAGAGGTGTGTGTGTGTGTGTGTGTTACAGAGAGGTTGACCATGTAATAAAGTTGAGTGCATTCTGCTGCTCTGTTCCAGCGGATGATAATAATGCTCATAACAACCGGCCCAGTGTGTGTGTGTGTGTGTGTGTGTGTGTGTGTGTGTGTGTGTGTGTGTGTGTGTGTGTGTGTGTGTGTGTGTGTGTGTGTGTGTGTGTGTGTGTGTGTGTGTGTGTGTGTGTGTGTGTGTGTGTGTGTGTGTGTGTGTGTGTGTGTGTGTGTGTGTAGCATGTGTGTGTATGTGTGTGTGTGTGTGTGTGTGTGTGTGTGTGTGTGTGTGTGTGTGTGTGTGTGTGTGTGTGTGTGTGTGTGTGTGTGTGTGTGTGTGTGGGTGCCAGCAGCTAGGCCAGAATGCTTTTACAAGCCTGATGGCAGACGGCTGACGCATGCTCCCAGATCATATTTCCCTTCCTCACTTTCCCTCTCTAGCTCTCCTTCCCCTCTCTCTCTCTTTCTCTCTATCCTGTTTCTCTCTATGTTTTCGGTTGCTCTCATCCCTTTCTCTAGTCTCCATGTCTGCAGCACTTACCTCGCCTATATATCCATTTACATCTCTCTCACTCGCTCTCTCTCAAACCCACATTTCTCCATTTATGGCAGCAGTAATCCCTGACCTCTCACCCTTGGCTCCTTCTTGGATGGGGGAGAGGTATGAGGGGTGTGATTAGAGAAGAGTCCCATTAATCTCCTCAATAATAGAGAGCAGGGGGGGGTCTTGGGGTGACGGGAGCCCAAGGTCCCAGCCTCCCTTACTCCAGAGGTAGAACCTGGTTGGGCTGATCAGGGTGTGAGGCCGGGAGGGGTAAGGGGGAGGGGTGAGGAGGGTTGCTAGATAGGGAGGGAGGTGGAGGTAAAGCAAGGAGGGGCATTACCTTAGACAGGATCAGTCTCCCAATCCTCTGTTCCCTCCCTTCTTAATCTATCCCTCAAACCTAACAGATGACACTATGTACAATACTAAGTGTGTTCTCGTCTCTCACTCACCACACCAGATCTAGGATCAGGTCTCCACCCATTGAAGCATGCTGAGGCAGCAGCGTAGCAAAACAGCAGCTGATTTAGGATCAGCATGTGGAGAAAGAAGGCAGTGAGTGAGTGAAAGCTGGTGCTGGATCAGTGCGGTTAGAGAGACAGCAGTGAGGGACTGAGTAGGGATAGGCTGCTGTGCTGAGAGGATCAGTGTTGTGAGTAGAGCATCACAGTGTGACTGATCTGATGCTCTAGTGTTCTGATAGCTGGTGATGGTTGGGATAGGTGATTCATTGTGATGAGGTTTGTGTGTGTGTGTGTGTGTGTGTGTGTGTGTGTGTGTGTGTGTGTGTGTGTGTGTGTGTGTGTGTGTGTGTGTGTGTGTGTGTGTGTGTGTGTGTGTGTGTGTGTGTGTGTAAGTAATCTGTGATGATATTGTTGGTTGTTGTGTATGTGCGTTTGTGTGTGTGTGTGTGTGCAAGTAATCTCTGATAATATTGTTTTACTGTAGGTTGTTTTTTAAAAGAGACGCAGCCTGCCAGGCTGGAGGTAAAGTGATCCAGCTCGCCCACGGATGGTAAAGGCCCTCGACTTAGATGTTGGAGAGGAGGGAGAGAAACGGAAAGAAACTATTGCATGCCTCAGCTCTGCTCATCTATCTCTTCATCTCTCGATTGCTCTATGCTGTGCCTCTCTTCTATCCCCCCACGCATCACCTCCCGCTCTCCCTCTCTCTCCTCTCTCTCTCCCTCTCTCTCCTCCCGCTCTCCCTCTCTCTCTCTCTCCTCCCGCTCTCCCTCTCTCTCTCCCTCTCTCTCCTCCCGCTCTCCCTCTCTCTCCTCTCTCTCTCTCCCCGCTCTCCCTCTCTCTCCTCTCTCTCTCCTCCCGCTCTCCCTCTCTCTCTCTCTCTCTCCCTCTCTCCCTCTCTCACCTCTCTCTCTCCCTCTCTCTCCTCCCCGCTCTCCCTCTCTCTCCTCTCTCTCTCCCTCTCTCTCCTCCCCGCTCTCCCTCTCTCACCTCTCTCTCCCCTCTCTCACCTCTCTCTCTCCCTCCCGCTCTCCCTCTCTCTCCTCCCGCTCTCCCTCTCTCACCTCTCTCTCCTCTCTCTCTCCCTCTCTCTCCTCCCGCTCTCCCTCTCTCTCCTCTCTCTCTCTCCCTCTCTCTCCTCCCGCTCTCCCTCTCTCACCTCTCTCTCTCTCCCTCTCTCACCTCCCGCTCTCCCTCTCTCTCCTCCCGCTCTCCCTCTCTCACCTCTCTCTCCTCTCTCTCTCCCTCTCTCTCCTCCCGCTCTCCCTCTCTCCTCTCTCTCTCCCTCTCTCCCTCTCTCACCTCTCTCTCTCCCTCTCTCTCTCCTCCCGCTCTCCCTCTCTCCTCTCTCTCTCCCTCTCCTCCCCCGCTCTCCCTCCCTCTCTCTCCTCCCGCTCTCCCTCTCTCTCCTCTCTCTCTCCTCCCGCTCTCCCTCTCTCCTCTCTCTCTCCCTCTCTCACCTCTCTCTCTCCCTCTCTCTCCTCCCGCTCTCCCTCTCTCTCCTCTCTCTCTCCCTCTCTCTCCTCCCGCTCTCCCTCTCTCACCTCTCTCTCTCCCTCTCTCACCTCTCTCTCTCCCTCCCGCTCTCCCTCTCTCTCCTCCCGCTCTCCCTCTCTCACCTCTCTCTCCTCTCTCTCCCTCTCTCTCCTCCCCGCTCTCCTCTCTCTCCTCTCTCTCTCCCTCTCTCTCCTCCCGCTCTCCCTCTCTCACCTCTCTCTCTCTCCTCTCTCTCACCTCTCTCTCTCCCTCCCGCTCTCCCCTCTCTCTCCTCCCGCTCTCCCTCTCTCACCTCTCTCTCTCTCCTCTCTCTCCTCCCGCTCTCTCCCTCTCTCCTCTCTCTCTCCTCTCTCTCCTCTCTCTCACCTCTCTCTCTCCTCCCGCTCTCCCTCTCTCCTCCTCTCTCTCCTCTCTCTCTCCCTCTCTCTCCTCCCGCTCTCCCTCTCTCACCTCTCTCTCTCCCTCTCTCACCTCTCTCTCTCCCTCCCGCTCTCCCTCTCTCTCTCCCCGCTCTCCCTCTCTCACCTCTCTCTCCCCTCTCTCTCTCCCTCCCGCTCTCCCTCTCTCTCCTCCCCGCTCTCCCTCTCTCACCTCTCTCTCCCTCTCTCTCACCTCTCTCTCTCCTCCCCGCTCTCCCTCTCTCTCCTCCCGCTCTCCCTCTCTCTCCTCTCTCTCTCCCTCTCTCTCCTCCCGCTCTCCTCTCTCTCTCCCTCTCTCCCTCTCTCACCTCTCTCTCTCCCTCTCTCTCCTCCCGCTCTCCCTCTCTCTCCTCTCTCTCTCCCTCTCTCTCCTCCCGCTCTCCCTCTCACCTCTCTCTCTCCCTCTCTCACCTCTCTCTCTCCCTCCCTCTCTCTCCTCCCGCTCTCCCTCTCTCTCTCCCTCTCTCTCCCTCCCGCTCTCCCTCTCTCTCCTCCCGCTCTCCCTCTCTCACCTCTCTCTCCTCTCTCTCTCCCTCTCTCTCCTCCCGCTCTCCCTCTCCATGATCCCAGAATGTTGTTATCTGTAGCTTCACCGTGGGAGGCCTTTCCCCCATGGTGGCATCGTGAGCTGATACGGGTGTTGTCGTTACCCAAGACATCTCTCATCATCTGTCATCTAGATGGTATAACATTAGTCAGTCACTCATCATCCTTCAAAAGTCATCCTCAAATCAGATATGTCTTTTGAAGGAGAAATTCAGAGGGTTCTATATTTTAGGGTACTCTTAAGGTTCCGTGTTCTAAGGTTCCATGAAGGTTCTGTTCTATATTTGAGCTAAACTGGTAAGCCTATGAATGAGAATTGCCAGGGACCTTACGACACGATATTACCAACGATACTCAGGTGCTGATACGATATGTGCTGCGATTCTCACAGGTCTCTTCATTTGGATTTAATACTGTGTATTGTATTGCGAACCGGTGTCCCAAACATATTGCTCACCCTATGTCTGCTTACAGAGGGACCACAGAGAGCACGCGGAAACCATTTTTGATCAGTTGTGGAAAAAAGTGCTGAAAACAAATTGGGTCCCTATTCAAAAAGAAGATGGAGGACAGGCTATGAAGGAAAAACACTAGAGTTCTGGTGCAGGTACAGACAAACTAGTGCAAAAAGAATATTGTCAAACCGATGCGATATATTGTCAAAATAATACCCCGATGTGTAACTGTATTGATCCCCCATCGCTACCGACAATGCAAAGCAAGTTAACCTCTAAAATGGTGTGCCAAAGTCAACATGGCTCTCGGTCTACTGCACCAAATCACTGGCTATTCATCATGAGAACAGGCCTCATCTCATCTGACAGTTATTTAACATGTGGCTGCCGCTTAGATAAGACCTGCTAACACCATCCCAGAGGAGGAGGAGAGGAGAGGAGGAGATGAAGAGGGAGGGAGAGGAAGAGAGGGGGAGGTGGAAGAAGATTGAGGGAGAGAAAGAGAGAGGGAGGTGGAAGAAGATTGAGGGAGAGAAAGAGAGAGGGGGGTGGAAGAAGATTGAGGGAGAGAAAGAGAGAGGGAGGTGGAAGAAGATTGAGGGAGAGAAAGAGAGAGGGAGGTGGAAGAAGATTGAGGGAGAGAAAGAGAGAGGGAGGTGGAAGAAGATTGAGGGAGAGAAAGAGAGAGGGAGGTGGAAGAAGATTGAGGGAGAGAAAGAGAGAGGGAGGTGGAAGAAGATTGAGGGAGAGAAAGAGAGAGGGAGGTGGAAGAAGATTGAGGGAGAGAAAGAGAGAGGGAGGTGGAAGAAGATTGAGGGAGAGAAAGAGAGAGGGAGGTGGAAGAAGATTGAGGGAGAGAAAGAGAGAGGGAGGTGGAAGAAGATTGAGGGTGAGAAAGAGAGAGGGAGGTGGAAGAAGATTGAGGGAGAGAAAGAGAGAGGGAGGTGGAAGAAGATTGAGGGAGAGAAAGAGAGAGGGAGGTGGAAGAAGATTGAGGGAGAGAAAGAGAGAGGGAGGTGGAAGAAGATTGAGGGAGAGAAAGAGAGAGGGAGGTGGAAGAAGATTGAGGGAGAGAAAGAGAGAGGGAGGTGGAATAAGATTGAGGGAGAGAAAGAGAGAGGGAGGTGGAAGAAGATTGAGGGAGAGAAAGAGAGAGGGAGGTGGAAGAAGATTGAGGGAGAGAAAGAGAGAGGGAGGTGGAAGAAGATTGAGGGAGAGAAAGAGAGAGGGAGGTGGAAGAAGATTGAGGGAGAGAAAGAGAGAGGGAGGTGGAAGAAGATTGAGGGAGAGAAAGAGAGAGGGAGGTGGAAGAAGATTGAGGGAGAAAAAGAGAGAGGGAGGTGGAAGAAGATTGAGGGAGAGAAAGAGAGAGAGAGGTGGAAGAAGATTGAGGGAGAGAAAGAGAGAGGGAGGTGGAAGAAGATTGAGGGAGAGAAAGAGAGAGGGAGGTGGAAGAAGATTGAGGGAGAGAAAGAGAGAGGGAGGTGGAAGAAGATTGAGGGAGAGAAAGAGAGAGGGAGGTGGAAGAAGATTGAGGGAGAGAAAGAGAGAGGGAGGTGGAAGAAGATTGAGGGAGAGAAAGAGAGAGGGAGGTGGAAGAAGATTGAGGGAGAGAAAGAGAGAGGGAGGTGGAAGAAGATTGAGGGAGAGAAAGAGAGAGGGAGGTGGAAGAAGATTGAGGGAGAGAAAGAGAGAGGGAGGTGGAATAAGATTGAGGGAGAGAAAGAGAGAGGGAGGTGGAAGAAGATTGAGGGAGAGAAAGAGAGAGGGAGGTGGAAGAAGATTGAGGGAGAGAAAGAGAGAGGGAGGTGGAAGAAGATTGAGGGAGAGAAAGAGAGAGAGAGGTAGTGAAGGGGAACGATTGAACAAATGAGAGACTACATGCTGTTCGGATGAGAAAGGGGAGAGAGGTAGAGAGGCAGAGAAGGAGGGGTAAATGGGAAGGGAACAGGTGTTTTTTGCGGATGAATACAATTACCACCTTGACAACGTGGAAAATAAGGAGGCGAGGAAATGAAAGACGAAAGAGAGGAGAAGAAAGGGAGAGGAGTCCCCTCTGGGAATTTGGCCCGATGTGTGCGGAGTGTTTTGTGTGAATGTGTGTGCGTAACAGCTGTGGGTCCCTGAGGAGAGAATTGAGAACCACTGACTGATTCAAGACACTGTCCCTGGCCTTTGTCATATATAACATGTACTGGAATGACACTCACTCACGGTTGCACAAAAAGACCCTGGGCACAAGCAAAGAACCCTTTTGAGAACAGTAAAAGAACCGTCGAAGAGCTCAAAGAGTTCTCTGAGTCATTATGGTTCCACATAGAACCGTTGAAGAGCTCAAAGAGTTCTTTGAGTCATTATGGTTCCACATAGAACCATCACCCTTCCCAAAGAACCGTTGAGGAACCCTGATTTTTTTGTGTGTAGTGTGGCTGAGCTGTCCCATCACTGGTTCAAACCTCGTTTAAACACACACTCTCAGTCTGACGTCTTGGTCTTGCCTCCCAGTCAAAGAGCTCTCCGACAACTGTGTGTGTGTGTGTGTGTGTGTGTGTGTGTGTGTGTGTGTGTGTGTGTGTGTGTGTGTGTGTGTGTGTGTGTGTGTGTGTGTGTGTGTGTGTGTGTGTGTGTGTGTGTGTGTGAGGGCTCTTCCCGCTTCCCTCTGAAGGGTCTTTCCCAGAATGCAGTGTTCTCTGACAGATCTTTAAAACCCAGAGAGAAAGAGGAGAGAGAGACTTGTGTATGTAAACATATGTTTCCCATGCCAATAAAGCCCGTTGAATTGAGAGAGAGAGCTAGGAGAGCAAGGGGAAGAGGGAGAGAGAGAGAGAGCTAGGAGAGCAAGGGGAAGAGGGAGCGAGAGAGAGAGCTAGGAGAGCAAGGGGAAGAGAGAGAGAGAGAGAGAGCTAGGAGAGCAAGGGGAAGAGGGAGAGAGAGAGAGAGCTAGGAGAGCAAGGGGAAGAGGGAGAGAGAGAGAGAGCTAGGAGAGCAAGGGGAAGAGGGAGCGAGAGAGAGAGCTAGGAGAGCAAGGGGAAGAGAGAAAGAGAGAGAGAGCTAGGAGAGCAAGGGGAAGAGGGAGAGAGAGAGAGAGCTAGGAGAGCAAGGGGAAGAGGGAGAGAGAGAGAGAGCTAGGAGAGCAAGGGGAAGAGGGAGAGAGAGAGAGGGGAGGTGAAGAGAAGGGGTGAGAGAGGAAGAGAGAGGGGGGAGTACCTGATCTCAGGATAAGACCCAGATGCAGACAGTTTGAAGTAACACAAGTTTATTACAAAAACAGGGGGCAGGCAAATGACAGGTCAAGGGCAGACAGAGGTCAGTAATCCAGAGCAGTGTCACAAGGTACAGAACGGCAGGCAGGCTCAGGGTCAGGGTCAGCGTCAGGGGCAGGCAGGCAGGCAGGGTCAGGGCAGGCAGAATGGTCAAAACCGGGAAAACTAGAAAATAGGGACTAGAGAGGAAAAACAGGAGTACGGGGAAAACACTGGTAGGCTTGACAAGACAAGACGGACTGGAAACAGACAAACACAGGTACAAATGCACAGGGGATAATGGGCGAAATGGGCGACACCTGGAGGGGGGTGAAGACAAGCACAAGACAGGTGAAACAGATCAGTGTGTGTGTGTGTGTGTGTGTGTGTGTGTGTGTGTGTGTGTGTGTGTGTGTGTGTGTGTGTGTGTGTGTGTGTGTGTGTGTGTGTGTGTGTGTGTGTGTGTGTGTGTGTGAGAGAGGAGGGGAGCGCACAGCTGGAGTCTGCGGCATGTTATTGGTCCCCTGCCCACACTGTTGCCATGAAGCTCATGGCAAACACAGGGATGAGTGACAACACACAGGGATGAGTGACATCCCAGTTCCACACACAATGCCCTTCACCACACACAAATGAGCACACCATCCTTAGAGGGAGCAAAATGCAGGATGCATGTTTTGAGTCCTGTTCCTTTTTGACCTAGCCTACATATTTCCTGTTCCTTTTTGACCTAGCCTACATATTTCCTGTTCCTTTTTGACCTAGCCTACATATTTCCTGTTCCTTTTTGACCTAGCCTACATATTTCCTGTTCCCTTTTGACCTAGCCTACATATTTCCTGTTCCTTTTGACCTAGCCTACATATTTCCTGTTTCCTTTTTGACCTAGCCTACATATTTCCTGTTCCTTTTTGACCTAGCCTACATATTTCCTGTTTCCTTTTTGACCTAGCCTACATATTTCCTGTTCCTTTTTGACCTAGCCTACATATTTCCTGTTTCCTTTTTGACCTAGCCTACATATTTCCTGTTCCTTTTTGACCTAGCCTACATATTTCCTGTTCCTTTTTGACCTAGCCTACATATTTCCTGTTCCTTTTTGACCTAGCCTACATATTTCCTGTTCCTTTTTGACCTAGCCTACATATTTCCTGTATATTGCAGTCTTCAAAGTAGATTCTAGTGCTGTGTGCAATTAGTCAGTGTGCATGTACAGTATTTTATGTTGAGCTGTTGTGCTGGGTAAGGCCATTAAATAGTGGTATTTTATAAGATTACTAGAAAGAGAAGCGGTTGGTTAATCCCTGGGGAATAGAGCAGCAGAGCACCCAGCCTGCCTCAGCATCTAGTCCCTGATTACTCTCTACTTTAAAATGGCCCTCCTCTCCTCTGACATTTAGATTGGAGTCTACTACTGGCTCCCCACCCAGGATATTAGGACTACAGAACAGATGAAGACACAAATTGTGCCCCAAAGGATTAACAGATACTCAAAATGTTGACATTATTAACATTATTAACATTATTTAAAAACATTTGATTTGTGGTTTACAGGATATCCACCAAAAAGCAACTATAATTAAGACAGTAAATAGAAAACTTGTTTAGTTTACCTTCTTAGATACTCATATTTTAAGTTGTACCTATGGCAATGGATAAGAGGTATGCAAAAGTGTTTGTGCTAAAAACCACCACAAGGGTTGGCTGGCGGAATGAATGAAACATAGTCTCAAAGTAAATCTGAAACGGCTTCACAAATTAGCATTGAAATGCATTAACATGATGCGAGCCTACCAGATGAGCTAAATTACTTCTATGCTCGCTTCGAGGCAAGCAACACAGAAGCATGCATGAGAGCACCAGCTGTTCCGGACGATTATGTGATCACGTTTTCTGGAGCTGCCGCGATAGAGACCTTTAAACAGGTCAACATTCTCAAGGCCACGGGGCCAGACGGATTACCAAGACGTGTACTCAGAGCATGCGCGGACCAACTGGCGAGTGTCTTCACTGACATTTTCAACCCATCCCTGACCGAGTCTGTAATACCCACATGTTTCAAGCAGACCACCATAGTCCCTGTGCCCAAGGAAGCGAAGGAAACCTGTCTAAATGACTACCGCCGAGTAGCACTCACGTCTGTAGCCACAAAGTGCTTTGAAAGGCTGGTCATGTCTCACATCAACACCATCATCCCAGAAACCCTAGACCTACTCCTATTCACATACCGCCCCAACAGATCCACAGATGACGCAATCTCAATCGCACTCCACACTGCCCACCTGTTTCCCACCAACTGCTTGCCCCACTGGTTTTAGTCACACGTTCTGATTTAGCTACCTAGCCAACGTTAGCTACTTATGTCATCATGAACGCAAGCACATGGCCTGAATTACATATCTGCGCCAACTGTCTTGCTTTTTGCAGATTGCAGATTTCGGAAAATAAATTAAATAAGCCCACTAGCTAAGATTATAGGCCCAGACAGTAACAGTGTTATTTTCGTATCATGGACGAGTGTTCACATTAGTGCCAGTCCAGTGCTAGCTAAGCTAACTACCTTGCTGGCTACATAGCTAAACTCACTACCTACATTGCTGGCTAGCTAATGTTAACTAAGAGAAAATGTGATGAGGACAGGGTTGTTTGCTTGCTGAAGTGTACTTTTGATGATTTAATTATTCAAATATGCTGGCTGTGGCAAGCTACTCACCGTCAAACCACCATGCCTACTCTCACGTTGTGACCTAGGGCTGAACGATGTTCAATGAGCCGCTCATAGAGCCCCCTCTTCAGGCAATCATTTACTTTTTTTTTTAATGAACGCAAATGGAGCAGATGTAACTGTTTATTCTATGTATAAAATATTGGCGCTTTATCTGTCGAATAAAGACCGATACAAATATTTCTGTGACTGGCTTATATCGTCTGATAATACTGGTCAACAGATTTATCGTTAGGGCTCTAGTAGAGTGTTTGAAGGAGAGACAGGGAGAAAGATGAGACAGAGGAGGGTGTGTTTACTAATAAAGACTAAACGTTTGGCTGTATAGACACACAATCTCACAGCACTATTTATGGGGCTTTTAATTGACCACAGTTAGCAAGGGTGACTGGGACAGGTGACACCGACACACATTCTTTAGTAAGGCTGCGGTGTGAGCTATGTGAGTGTGTGTACCTTCATCTGAGGAACACAGGCCTGAGGAACTGGGGTGGCAGTGTGTGTGTGTGTGTCTGTATCCCTGTGCCCTATCCATATAATGGCATCAGGCCACATTTTTGGACCTGGTAGGCCTATAGCTTGTTATGTCATCTACCATGATGTATCTAGATTGCTGTAAAAGGGACTCCCAGTATAACTGTTAATACTCTGTCTTTATCCCCCCCCCAACCCCACTTCACTGAAACCTATAAAGGATTACTCTCCCTCGGCTGAGCAAAATGAGGCGCGGCACCACAGCATTACTAGAATGAATGAATCAGTCCATTCTATACAGTGCTGTTTTGTTGTTATGTGGGTTAATTGGCTTAATCTGTGCCCCTTTGAGCCTAGGAGGAGGGATGAAGGGGGCTCTTTGGTGGTGTTTTGTAGCTGGCGTACCGGGGGAGGGGGGGGGGATGCGAGAATATAGACAGTCCTCCCCTGGGGACAGTGGGGCTGTGGGAGACTGGGAGGTTACGGAATTAGAACCCTGTGGTTCTGGAATAGGATGCTTCTAGTTCTATTCATTCACACCCTCAAATTGGAGAGAGGCTAGACAATAGAGGAGGTTCATCTCCATACATAATGATATGTTTTAAGTGAGAAGAAGGCATTGGTCTGAAGCCCCCCAAAAAATAAAGGACATTCACATGAGCACCACAATGCCTACTTCACCGATGCTCTACCAAGGTATTCCAGCACACAGCTTTGACCTACTACAGTGGCTATGTTGGTCTACTACGTCAAACAACGTGTAGGCAGGCTGCTTAGGATTTAAACCTTCTCAAAGGTGCTCCCACAATAATGTGATTTGTACTGCATACAAGGTAAAGTATTGGACTCGTCACACACCATAATAAGACATTATTCTATGCCACTACCTTTTAAAGCTTGTTTGTAAAAACCAGATTTTTGCTTTGTCCTTATGGGGTACTGTGTGTAGATTGATGAGGGGGGACTATTTCATCCAGTTTAGAAAAAGGTCTGTAACGTAACAAAATGTGGGAAGGGTCAAGGGGTCTGAATACTTTCCCGGATGCACTGTAACTGGCGTTTAGCCAGTTTATTTACGTCATTTAGAAGTTGAATGAACACTTCCTGGTGCCTCCCTCATGTCAGCATCGGTGTAGACATGAGAGGCTTTTAGCCATATAACCCACCCCTATAATTTGACATGTAGGCTAATTATTTATGTACAGCGCATTCAGAGAATATTCACACACCCTTTTTCACTAGGCTACACGCAAAACCCCGTATGTCAAAGTGGGATTATGTTTCTCGGAATTTTTCCAAATGAATTAAAAATGAAAAGCTAAAATGTCTTGACTCAATATGCATTCAATGCCATTTGTTATGGCGAGCCTAAATACGTTCAGGAGTAAAAGGTTGCTTAACAAGTCATGTAATAAGTTGCATGGACTCACTCTGTGTGCAATAATAGTATTTAATATGAGTTTTAGAGTCTGCTTCATCTCTGAACCCCACACATACAGATAAGGTCCCTCAGCAGAGCAGTGAATTTCAAACACGGACTCAACCACAAGGACCAGGGAGGTTTACCAATGCCTCACAAAGGGCACGTATAGGTAGATTAATACAAATAAAAAAGCAGACATTGAATATCCCTTTGAGCAAGGTGAAGCTATTAATTACACTTTGGATGGTGTATCAATACACCCAGTCACTACAAAGAAACAGGTGTCTTTCCTAACTCAGTTGCCGGAGAGGAAGGAAATCACTCAAGGATTTCACCATGAGGCCAATGGTGACTTTAAAACAGTTACAGAGATTAATGGCTGTGAAAGGAGAAAACTGAGGTTTGATCAATCACATTGCAGTTCCTCCACAATACTAACCTAACTGACAGAGTGAAAAGAATGAAGCCTGTACAGAATAAAAATGCATCCTGTTTGCAACAAGGTACTAAAGTAACAATGCAAAAAAATGTGTCAATTCACTTTTTGTCCTGAATACAAAGTGTTATTATATGTGCTGTATTGGGTTTGTCCCAAACACATTACTGAGTACCAGTCTCCATATTTCAAGCATAGTGGTGGCTGCATCATGTTATGGGTATGCTTGTAATCGTTAAGGACTGGGGAGTTTATCAGGATAAAACATTTGCGGAATGGAGCTAAGCACAGGCAAAATCCTAGAGGAAACCCTGGTTCAGTCTGCTTTCCACCAGACACTGGGAGATGAATTCACCTTTCAGCAGGTCAACAACCTAAAACACAAGACCAAATCTACACTGGAGATGCTGACCAAGAAGACAGTGAATGTTCCTGAGTGACCGAGTTACAGTTTTGACTTAAATCTACTTGGAAATCTATGGCAAGACTTGAAAATCGTTGTCTAGCAATTATCAACAACCAATGTGACAGAGCTTGAAGAATATTGAAAAGAATAATGAGCAAATGTTGCTTATGTTAAATTAGATATTTATGTGTTTCATTTTCAGAAAATGACCCAGAAAGACTTACCCAGAAACAACAAATATGACACGGGGTATGAATACTTACCGAACCCAGAAAGACTTACAGCTGTAATTGCTGCCAAAGGTGCTTCTACAAAGTATTGAATCAGGGATGTGAATAATTATGTAAATGAGATGCTACTGTATTCAATTTTTTTTTTGTCATTTTCGACTATATAAAACACTTGTTTCACTTTGTCGTTATGGGGTATTTTGTGTTGATGGGTGAAAAAATAAATCTATTTTGAATTCAGTCTGTAACACAAAAAAATGTGGAATGAAGGCACTATACAATACTATACATTTCTGCAAAATATTATTCCAATGTTGGCCTTTTTAGAGGCAAATTTCAAATGTGAATTTCTGGCTCAGTTGACAGACTGACCCATTTAGCTATTTCAGTAGTAGGCTACTCTTATTGGCCTTTTACATCAGTGTGAATGACCGAGGTCCTACAAATAGACCCATGTTGGCGTATCAAAACATAAAACATATACAGTACCAGTCAAAAGTTTGGACATAGCTATTCAATTCAAAGGTTTTTATTTGACATTTTGTAGAATAATAGTGAAGACATCAAAACTATGAAATAACACATACGGAATCATGTAGTAACCAAAAAAACAAATCGTTCTTGCCTTGATGACATGAGGTAGTCACCTAGAATGCATTTCAATTAACAGGTGTGCCTTGTCAAAGTGAATTTGTGAAATGTCTTTCCTTAATGCATTTGAGCCAATCAGTTGTGTTGTGACAAGGTAGGAGTGGCATACAGAAGATGGTCTTTTAACAAATAGGGCTAAGTCCATATTATGTCAAGAACAGCTCAAATAAGCAAAGAGAAATGACAGTCCATCATTATTTTTAAGACATGAAGGTCAGTCAATCTGGAAAATTTCAAGAACTTTGAAAGTTTCTTCAAGTGCAGTCGGAAAAACCATCAAGCGTTATAATGAAACTGACTCTCATGAGGACCGCCACAGGAAAGGAAGACCCAGAGTTACCTCTGCTGCAGAGGATAAATTCATTAGAGTTAACTGCACCTCAGATTGCAGCCCAAATAAATTCTTCACAGAGTTCAAGTAACAGACACATCTCAATATCAACTGTTCAGAGGCGACTGTGTGAATCAGGCCTTTATTGTCGAATTGCTGCAAAGAAACCACTACTAAAGGACACCAACAAGAAAAAAACTTGCTTGGGCCAGGAAACACGAGCAATGGACAATAGACCGTTGGAAATCACAAAGACTTTGCGTCTTTGTGAGTGAACCGATGATCGCCGCATGTGTGGTTCCCACCGTGAAGCATGGAGGAGGAGGTGTGATGGTGTGGGGTGCTTTGCTGGTGACACTATCAGTGATTTATTTAGAATTCAAGGCACACTTAACCAGCATGGCTGCAATAACATTCTGCAGCGATACGCCGTCCAATCTGGTTTGGGTTAGTGGGACTATCATTTGTTTTTCAACAGGACAATGATCTCAAAACACACCTCCAGGCTGTGTAAAGGCTAGTTGTCCAAGGAGAGTGATGGAGTGCTACATCACATGACCTGGCCTACACAATCACCCGACCTCAATCCAATTGAGATGGTTTGGGATGAGTTGGACCGCAGAGTGAACGAAAAGCAGCCAACAAGTGCTCAGCATATGTGGGAACTCCTTCAAGACTTGGAAAAGCAGTCTTCATGAAGCTGGTTGAGAGAATGCCAAAAGTGTGAAAAGCTGTCATCATGGTAAAGGGTGGCTCCTTTGAATAATCTCAAACATAAAACATATTTCGATTGGTTGGTTTTACATGATTCCATACATGTGATATTTCATAGTTTTGACGTCTTCGCTATTATTCTACAATGTACAAAATAGCAAAAACTTTTGACTGGTACTGTATATATTTACATTTTTGGAATGGTTTCAATTGCACTTCTGGACGATTTAGGGAAGGTGATGAAAAAAGTTTTGAGCCCTGTATGTTGCAAGCTAGCTAGCTAACATTGAGCAGAGTGTCTCAGAGGTGAGGACTCATAGTTTCTCTCTCTTTTTACCCTGATCTTTTTCTCTTTCTTCCTTTCTCTCTCTTACATCTCCCTCTTTCTGCTCCCTCTGACCAATGAAAGCCCTTTATCTGCCTTCACAGTATTGTCTTCTATGACTCAGAAAGAGTGTGTGTGTCTATGTCTTTTTACATGGTTGGGTAAATGTGCTAATTTCCCTATGCAGCCCAAACTGTGTGCAAATCAGGGCTAATGTTAACCTATTCCTCCCTCTCTCCTCCCTCCCTCTACTGTTCTCCTGGATGGCCTCTGAAGCTACACCTGCATGTTATCCCTCCCCATCCCTCCCTCTATCCCTCCCTATCATCCTCTGAATGGCCTGTCTAAACTCCGTCCGAACAGTGATCGCCGAGCTCTGCGTTGGAGCTTTTCCCGTTGACTTAATACCAGCTGTAATTGCTTGATTGAATGACAATCAGCTGTCTGTCCTGTCCTGCAAGCCCTGATGAGAGACCACTTAATTAGCGCTCCAGAGCATATTCTAGACTGCACTAGCGAAACAGTCCCATAAGCCTAGCATCCGTTTCATCAGACCACTTCCGTACTGAGCGCGCGTCACCGCTACTTCCTGTTTGAGCTTTTATTTTTGTAGCAAGAGGATAGAGTCGTGGTCTATTTTGCTGAAGAGAGGGCGAAGGAC
This sequence comes from Oncorhynchus keta, assembly GCF_023373465.1. Classification (NCBI taxonomy): domain Eukaryota; kingdom Metazoa; phylum Chordata; class Actinopteri; order Salmoniformes; family Salmonidae; genus Oncorhynchus; species Oncorhynchus keta. Next base: position 891,310 of record NC_068446.1, on the reverse strand, counting down.
GGCCTTGTATGTATTTCTGTGGGTAGAATAAAAGTGGTCCAGAGTTTTAGCACCTCTTGTGGCATATTAAACCACCTTCTTTTTTTGCTATTGTATCGTTTTTGGTGTCATTTTGATATCGAGTATAATGGAAAATATTTTTTTATATATCAACATAAAACAATGAAAAGGGCAGCCAGCAGCCCATGGCTCACTTTCTCTGTTATGCTAATCTATAATGAATCTCAGTGGACAATGGCCGGCCCCCAGTTTTCTGATAGTCTGAGCTGAGGTCACGCAAAGTCACATTCAAATTGAAACGCGGCATCAGCAAAGACACCTGCTCCGACTCAGTTAACAGAGTCGGAGAAAAGGGTGCCTATAAAAAAAGCAAAGGGTGCCTATAAAAAAAAGCAAAGGGTGCCTATGAACAGAAAGAGAACATTCTACATTTTCACATCACTCAGAACTAGAGCTGTGGTGGTCATTACATTTTGTGATTGCCATTCAAATAACTGCCGGTCTCATGGTAATTGGCTGTTAATTAACATAATACAATTGAACATATCTGAATAAAATAGAAAATATATTTTTCCTCCAATTATTTTTGAGGGAGTGCATACCTCTAGCTGTGTATAGTCACCGAAAAAACGATATGAGGGGGAAAAGTCAGTCACTCACCCACTCCTCCAATGGCATGGCATGAAACAGTGAGTCCCGAATGGAGGTAGCAAACAATGAACCAGGCCAGCTGTAATTTACAACCTGATGGCAATGTTGTTTGGACTACTAAGAAATGTATTGGTGAATTATATTAATCATGCATTGAACTGCATCCATCTATTCAGCCAACAATACCTTTGTGTATGTCATGAAATGTTGAGTCAAATATAACCTATTTTTAAAACCTGGGAATAGCATAAACAGGGAATTTGATATTTTTGACTGATATTATGATTGTCTTGTTTTGTTTCATATCTGCAAAGTAGTTCAAATGCTGTCAGTTCCACTTTAAACTTTAGATTACCTGTTACTTTGTATGCTAAACGTTAAATTTTTTTTTAGCAATGGGAAGTTATAGTTCATTTGGGAAATGCTTAATGGTTGTGTTTTTGTATTCTTATGACTGGAACCTACTGACTTATTATGTCCGAGTTTATGGACAGCATATCTTTTAACATCATGCTGTGTGTGACTGCTGTCTTTCCATTGGACCTATACAGTGGTGTAGTGGTGCATTAACATCATGCTGTGTGTGACTGCTGTCTTTCCATTGGACCTATACAGTGGTGTAGTGGTGTTTTAACATCATGCTGTGTGTGACTGCTGTCTTTCCATTGGACCTATACAGTGGTGTAGTGGTGCATTAACATCATATTATGCTGTGTGTGACTGCTGTCTTTCCATTGGCCCTATACAGTGTTGTAGTGGTGCTTTAACATCATGCTGTGTGTGACTGCTGTCTTTCCATTGGCCCTATACAGAGATGTAGTGGTGCATTAACATCATGCTGTGTGTGACTGCTGTCTTTCCATTGGACCTATACAGTGTTGTAGTGGTGCTTTAACATCATGCTGTGTGTGACTGCTGTCTTTCCATTGGCCCTATACAGTGGTGTAGTGGTGCTTTAACATCATGCTGTGTGTGACTGCTGTCTTTCCATTGGCCCTATACAGTGGTGTAGTGGTGCTTTAACATCATGCTGTGTGTGACTGCTGTCTTTCCATTGGACCTATACAGTGGTGTAGTGGTGCTTTAACATCATGCTGTGTGTGACTGCTGTCTTTCCATTGGACATATACAGTGGTGTAGTGGTGCCTACTCTAATTTAGCCAAAAAGTTCCCAAATGGCCCACCCAGAGGAGGAAAGGCACCCTCGCCGCCGACCATGGCCTAGTAGTCCTCACCCAGAACCCCACTAGACTGAGGAGCAGATCGGGACTGAGGGGCAGCTCGGGACTGAGGCAGCTCGGGACTGAGGGGAAGCTCGGGACTGAGGGGAAGCTCAGGAGTGAAAGGAAGCTCAGGAGTGAAAGGAAGCTCAGGAGTGAAAGGAAGCTCAGGAGTGAGAGGAAGCTCAGGCAGATTGACGGATCTACCAGATCCTGGCTGACTGGCAGATCCTGGCTGACTGGCGGATCCTGGCTGACTGGCAGATCCTGGCTGACTGGCAGTTCTGGCAGATCCCGGCTGACTGGCAGATCTGGAAGAGTCTGGCTGACTGGCAGATCTGGAAGAATCTGGCTGACTGGCAGATCTGGAAGATTCTGGCTGACTGGCAGATCTGGAAGATTCTGGTTGACTGGCAGATCTGGAAGATTCTGGTTGACTGGCAGATCTGGAAGATTCTGGCTGACTGGCAGACCTGGAAGAATCTGGCTGACTGGCAGATCTGGAAGATCTGGCTGCTCCATGCTGACTGGCGGCTCTGACTGCTCCACACTGACTGGCGGCTCTGGCTGCTCCATGTAGGCTGACAGCTCTGGCGGCTTCTTACAGACTAGCAGCTCTGGCGGCTCCGTGCAGACTGGCAGCTCCTTGCAGACTGGCAGCTCCTTGCAGACTGACAGCTCCTTGCAGACTGACAGCTCCTTGCAGACTGACAGCACTGACTGCTCCATGCAGGCTGGCAGCTCTGACTGCTCCATGCAGGCTGGCAGCTCTGGCTGCGCTGAACAGACAGGAGACTCCGGTAGCGCAGGAGAGGAGAAAGGCTCCGACAGCGCTGGAGAGGCGGGAGACTCCGACAGCGCAGGAGAGGCGAGGCGCACTGTAGGCCTGATGTGTGGTGCTGGCACTGGTGGTACTGGACCGAGGACACGCACAGGAAGCCTGGTGCGGGTAGCTGCTACCGGAGGGCTTGGGTGTGGAGCTCTTGAGCACCGATCCTGCCCAACCTTACCTGGTTGAATACTCTCAGTCGCCCTGCCAGTGCGGCGAGGTGGAATAGCCCGCACTGGGCTATGCAGGCGAACCGGAGACACCGAGCGCAAGGCTGGTGCCTTGTAAGCCGGCCCAAGGTGACGCACTGGGGACCAGATGCGTAGAGCCGGCTTCATGGCATTTGGCTCGACGCTCAATCTAGCCCGGCCGATACGCGGAGCCGGAATATACCGCACCGGGCTATGCACCCGCACTGGGGACACCGTGCGCACCACTGTATAACACGGTGCCTGCCTGGTCTCTCTAGTCCCCCGGTAAGCACAGGGAGTTTGCGCAGGTCTCCTACCTGGCGTAGCCATACTCCCTGTGAGCCTCCCCCAATAAATTTTTGGGGCTGACTCCGGGGCTTCCTTGCCAACCATGTTCCCTCATATCACCGGCTCCCCTCTCTGGCTACCTCTGCTCTCCTCGCTGCCTCCACCTGTTCCCATGGAAGGCGATCCCTTCCCGCCAGGATCTCCTCCCATGTGTAGCAACCCTTGCCATCCAATATATCGTCCCATGTCCAATCCTCCTTGCGCCTTTGTTGCTTCTCCTGCGGCTCCTGTCTGTTGACACGCTGCTTGGTCCGTGTGTGGTGGGTGATTCTGTAACGGTTTTCATGTGGTGAAGGAGAGTCGGACCAAAACGCAGCGTGTAGATTGCGATCCATGTTTAATAAAACAACGTAACACGAATCAAAACAAACACTCAACAAAACAATAAACGTAATGAAAACCGAAACAGCCTAAACTGGTGCAAACTAACACAGACTAAGGACATCAAGACACTAAGGACAATCACCCACAACACAACCAAAGAATATGGCTGCCTAAATATGGTTCCCAATCAGAGACAACGATAAACACCTGCCTCTGATTGTGAACCACTTCAGACAGCCATAGACTTACCTAGAACACCCCACTAAGCTACAATCTCACTACCTACACACCACATACAAAAACCCATGTCACACCCTGGCCTGACCAAATAAATGAAGATGAACACAAAATACTTCGACCAGGGCGTGACAGGAGAACTGTTCTTACTGGGGAGTGCCAATATGGCCGACCCGGTGGGTTCGTATCTCCCTGATTCAGAAGAGGTGTGTTAAATGAGGAAGACTCATTTCGGTTGAATACATTCAGTTGTGCAACTGATTAGGTATCCTCCTTTTCTTTCCTTTTCAAAGCATCTCAATGGCCAATACATAGCATCAGCAATACAAGACAAGATTTAGGAAAATTAACCATGCAACATCACAATGTTGCAACCACAATATTTTGTCACTTTCATGGGAATGTAGTAGGACATGACTATTCATGCTGAGCCCTTACTTCCGCCCCGCCCCTCTCTCCTGTAACTTCTTCCTGGCTGGCATCCAAGACTAGCTAGCAAGATTTTTCAATGTGACTGCTGTCTTTTTATATTGTCATTTAATCACTAGATGTGTTAAGACAATAACAAATGTTTGTTATCTTAAAAAATACTTTCCCTCGCTCAAACCAATTGGCGGCATGTGCAATGTAGGTGTGCATAAAATTCCAGAGCCGAATTCTTGTCCCTGTCTGCCCCTGTGTGTGTGTGTGTGTGTGTGTGTGTGTGTGTGTGTGTGTGTGTGTGTGTGTGTGTGTGTGTGTGTGTGTGTGTGTGTGTGTGTGTGTGTGTGTGCAATAGATTTTCAGCAGTTGTGTGTATGTGATAAACGCCAATTTCCCCTGATACCACAACACAACTAGATGTCTATAACACTTTTCCCAACAATCCATCACTTCTCCCATTTAGGTTGCCATCAGGTGTGTGTGTCTGTGCTTGTGAAAGAGAGAGAGAGGGAGAGAGAGAGGAGATAAAGACAGCCGAGGCAGAATAAATCGATCAGATCACTGACTAATTTACAGCTAGTGAAAATCTGGCCCGTGGGCTGTGGTGTGTGTGTGTGTGTGTGTGTGTGTGTGTGTGTGTGTGTGTGTGTGTGTGTGTGTGTGTGTGTGTGTGTGTGTGTGTGTGTGTGTGTGTGTGTGTGTGTGTGTGTGTGTGTGTGTGTGAGTGTGTGTGTGTTTATTGGAGAGGGGGCTGGAGGCTGCTCACACAAAAAGGGCACCAGAAATGGTGTCCTAGCAACCGCAGCCTCTGCAATACCTTGACCCTGTGTGTGTGTGTGTGTGTGTGTGTGTGTGTGTGTGTGTGTGTGTGTGTGTGTGTGTGTGTGTGTGTGTGTGTGTGTGTGTGTGTGTGTGTGTGTGTGTGTGTGTGTGTGTGGTCACATCTGTGATGAGTTTGAGATTGATGAGCTGCCGCATTACACGCACACACTCACTCACACACACACAGACCCACCCACAGACACACCCACAGACACACAGACCCACCCACAGACACACAGACCCACCCACAGACACACCCACAGACACACAGACCCACCCACAGACACACAGACCCACCACACAGACACCCACAGACACACAGACCCACCCACAGACACACAGACCCACCCACAGATACACAGACACACCCACAGACACACAGACCCACCCACAGACACACAGACCCACCCACAGACACACAGACCCACCCACAGACACACAGACCCACCCACAGACACACAGACCCACCCACAGACACACAGACCCACCCACAGACACACAGACACACAGACCCACCCACAGACACACAGACCCACCCACAGATACACAGACACACCCACAGACACACAGACCCACCCACAGACACACAGACCCACCCACAGACACACAGACCCACCCACAGACACACAGACCCACCCACAGACACACAGACCCACCCACAGACACACAGACCCACCCACAGACACACAGACCCACCCACAGATATACAGACCCACCCACAGATATACAGACCCACCCACAGATATACAGACCCACCCACAGATATACAGACCCACCCACAGATACACAGACCCACCCACAGATATACAGACCCACCCACAGATATACAGACCCACCCACAGATATACAGACCCACCCACAGATACACAGACCCACCCACAGATACACAGACCCACCCACAGATATACAGACCCACCCACAGATATACAGACCCACCCACAGATACACAGACCCACCCACAGATATACAGACCCACCCACAGATACACAGACCCACCAGACACACAGACCCACAGACACCCACAGACACACAGACCCACCCACAGATATACAGACCCACCCACAGATATACAGACCCACCCACAGACACACAGACCCACCCACAGATACATACAGACCCACAGACCCACCCACAGATACACAGACCCACCCACAGATATACAGACCCACCCACAGATATACAGACCCACCCACAGATATACAGACCCACCCACAGATATACAGACCCACCCACAGATATACAGACCCACCCACAGATATACAGACCCACCTACAGATACACAGACCCACCCACAGATATACAGACCCACCCACAGATATACAGACCCACCCACAGACACACAGACCCACCCACAGATACACAGACCCACCCACAGACACACAGACCCACCCACAGACACACAGACCCACCCACAGATACACAGACCCACCCACAGACACACAGACCCACCCACAGATACACAGACCCACCCACAGATATACAGACCCACCCACAGACACACAGACCCACCCACAGATACACAGACCCACCCACAGACACACAGACCCACCCACAGACACACAGACCCACCCACAGACACCCACCCACAGACCCACCCACCCAGATACACAGACCCACCCACAGATATACAGACCCACCCACAGACACACAGACCCACCCACAGATACACAGACCCACCCACAGACACAGATACACAGACCCACCCACAGATACACAGACCCACCCACAGACACACAGACCAGACACCCACAGACACACAGACCCACCCACAGACACACAGACCCACCCACAGATACACAGACCCACCCACAGACACACAGACCCACCCACAGATACACAGACCCACCCACAGACACACAGACCCACCCACAGACACACAGACCCACACAGACACACAGACACCCACAGACCCACCCACAGACACACAGACCCACCCACAGACACACAGACCCACCCACAGATACACAGACCCACCCACAGATACACAGACCCACCCACAGATACACAGACCCACCCACAGATACAGACACACAGATATACACACACACACACACACAGACCCACCCACAGACACAGACCCCCACCCACAGACACACACAGATATACACACCCACAGATACAGACAGACCCACCCACAGATACACAGACCCACCCACAGACACACAGACCCACCCACACACACAGACCCACCCACGGATACACACACACCACACACACAGACCCCCACCCACAGACCCACCCACAGACACACAGACCCACCCACAGATACACAGACCCACCCACAGATACACAGACCCACCCACAGATATACACACACACAGACCCACCCACACACAGACACCCACAGACCCACCCACAGATACACACACACACACAGACCCACCCACAGATACACACCCACAGACCCACCCACAGATACACAGACCCACCCACAGACACACACACCCACAGACACACAGACCCACCACCCACACACAGACCCACCCACAGATACACACACACACACACACACACACACACAGATACACAGACCCACCCACAGATATACAGACCCACCCACAGACACACAGACCCACCCACAGATACACAGACCCACACACAGATACACAGACACACCCACAGACACACCCACAGACACACAGACCCACCCACAGACACACAGACCCACCCACAGACACACAGACCCACCCACAGATACACAGACCCACCCACAGACACACAGACCCACTCACAGATACACAGACCCACCCACAGACACACAGACCCACCCACAGACACACAGACCCACACACAGACACACAGACCCACCCACAGACACACAGACCCACCCACAGACACACAGACCCACCCACAGATATACAGACCCACCCACAGATA
>NC_068446.1:845888-878388 GCF_023373465.1 Oncorhynchus keta | reverse complement strand
TCCCCTGAACAAAGCAGTTAACCCACTGCTCTCCTGGGCACAAGGCAGTTAACCCACTGTGTTACATGAACACAGGCAAATGTAAGACACTGTTCCCCTTGAACATTCAGGCAGGTATACCCACTGTTCCTTTGAGCAAGGAGGAGTGAGTTAACTGACTGTTCAGAGGACCAGTTAACCCACTGTTCCCCCAAAAACAGTTCACCCACCCCTACTCCCCTCAAGATGACATTTAACCCACGCCTCCCTCCCTCTGTCTCAGCACAGGCCTTTTCCCAATGTGCACCCTATTCGTGTTAGGCTGCCCGCTTTCTGTTCCACTCTGTCCCTCTCAATGTCTGTTTTCTCTCTTGGAAGTCTACATTTCATCAGTTGAATGCATTCAGTCCCAGGTATACCTTCACTTTCTCCATTGTGTATAGATTGGCAAAGAGGAGGAGATGAAAAGCCCTGGCCATAGAGGGCTTTTATGATTTTGGTTAGTGCAGGGTGTGACTAGGGGAAGCAGGTTATTTCACTGTTTCTATGTTTTGGCTGGATATTTCCACATCAGGGACAGCTGTCTACTTGTCTCTGATTGGGAATCATACTTAGGCAGCCTGTTTTGCCACCTTAGTTGTGGTTAGATTGACTTTCTAAGTGGCCACGACCTAGTAAGCCTCGTGGTGGTCGTGTTCAACAAATACTGTGGTGGTGGTGGTGGTGGTGGTGGTGGTGGTGGTGGTGGTGGTGGTCTGTGATCAGCAGTGGTGGCGCTCTTTGGTGGTGTTGGTGGCAATGTGCACCCTATTCGTGGTTACTCTGGTCCCCGTGGAGGAATTGGTCTGGTGGATGTTCCACTGAATGTTGGTGGTGGCTGTCCCTCAGTCAATCCCTGGTGTTGGTTCTCTGTTTGTCTACCCTCATCAGGTGGTGGTGGAGGTAGTGGTGGCGTGTTTTCTCCCTGGCAAGGCGTCCCACTGGTGTTGGTGGTGGTGGCGGTGGTGGCAGCCGTTAACCCACTGGTGGCGTTGGTGGTGTTGGTGGTGGTGGTGGTGGTGGTGTTGGTGGTGGCCTCCCTGGTGGCGGTGGTGTTGGTCTGGTGGTGTTGGTGGTGGTGGCGGTGTTGGGTGTTGGCAGGTGAGTGGTGGTGGTGGGGCGGATGAGGTGGCGGTGGTGGTGTTGGTGGTGTGGCCATAGAGGTAGTGGTTTTATTGGTGGTGGTGGTGTTTTTGGAGGTTGGTGGCGGTGGCCAGGGTGGTGGTGACTAGGTGGTGGTGGAGGTAGTGGTGGCGGTGTTGGTGGTTGGCGTTGGTGGTGTTTCGGTGGTGGTGGCGGTGTTGGTGGTGGCGTTTGGCGGTGGCGTTGGTGGTGTTGGTGGTGGTGGTGGTGGTGGTGTTGGTGGTGGCGGTGGCAGTGGTGTTGGTGGTGGCGGTGGTGTTGGTGGTGGTGGTGTTGGTGGTGGTGGCGGTGTTGGGTGTTGTGGCGGTGTTGGTGGTGGTGGTTGGCGAATGGTGGTGTTGGTGGTGGTGTTGGTGGTGTTTGGCGGTGGCGGTGGTGGTGGTGGTGGTGGCGTTATGGCGGTGTTGGTGGTTTGGCGGCGGTGGTGTGGTTAGTGTTGGTGGTTTCTGGTGGTGGGTGGTGGTGTTGGTGGTGGCGGTGGTGGTGTTGGTGGTGGTGGTGGTGGTGGCGGTGGTGGTGTTGGTGGTGGTGTTGGTGGTGGCGGAGGCGGAGATGGTGTTTTTTCTTGTTTCTTGTTTTTATTGGCGACATTCTTAAATAAAGAGAAATGTACGCTCACCACGCTGCACCTTGGTCCGGGTCATTTCCCTGACGACGTTCGTGGCAGAGGCAGGAGGAACAGGGAACGATAGGGTGGGGCGATGGGAAAGGAGGGGTGAAAAGGGGTAACTTGTTAATTCTCTACAAAAGAAAGTGCTCCCTCCTCTGTCTCCCCTCCATTCTGCTCCACTGTCCATGAACGGGGAATGTCTTATTAACAGACTGACAGTGTCTATGTATGCGTTTGTGTCTGTGTGTGTCACCTTACACTGATTGGTTCTTCAACGGCAGCATGGATAATTAAAGAAACCTCCTAGACTCGACCTCCCATTGTCCACGCCTTCCCCTCATCCTCCCCTTTACCCCATCCCTCTCTCTTCCTGCACTAAATCCAATCTGTCACACTCACCTCCAGCTCTGCTCTGCTGGGTAATTTACAGCAAATCATTCCCTAGCATGCGATGCACCCTCTCAAGCACACAGACAGACACACTGAAAATGCTCTCCTTCTGCAGAACACACACTAAATAAGATGAGACACAGACAGAGTCACTTTACGAGCCACACGCAGACTAAATTCATTAGATGTCTTAGGATGATGATGTGTCGGGCCAGTGTGACCGGTCGGCCGGTAACTGCTCAGCGCATTATTCCAGTTCAACATTTAATTGCTTTGTCGCAGTCTGTCATTGAAAACCAATGAAGATGACACATGTAAAAGTCATGCTATTTGTATTTGAACAATATGACTGGCTGGTCATTCAATCATGCTTCCCGCAATAGAGGGCTGAGACAGAGATCATTGCGGTGCGGTCTGCATGTTTTCATAAGGCAATTTTGGGAGACATTTTTTTTTCTTCATGCAGATTATTTGGAAACTTTCTGCTTTGTACGTTAGCCCACAAAAAAAACACATCTTTGTACGCGTTAGCCCACAAAAAAACACATCTTTGTGCGTTAGCCCACAAAAAAACACATCTTTGTACGCGTTAGCCCACAAAAAAACACATCTTTGTACGCGTTAGCCCACAAAAAAACACATCTTTGTACGCGTTAGCCCACAAAAAAACACATCTTTGTACGTGTTAGCCCACAAAAAAACACATCTTTGTACGCGTTAGCCCACAAAAAAACACATCTTTGTACGCGTTAGCCCACAAAAAAACACATCTTTGTACGCGTTAGCCCACAAAAAAACACATCTTTGTACGCGTTAGCCCACAAAAAAACACATCTTTGTACGCGTTAGCCCACAAAAAAACACATCTTTGTACGCGTTAGCCCACAAAAAAACACATCTTTGTACGCATTAGCCCACAAAAAAACACATCTTTGTACGCGTTAGCCCACAAAAAAACACATCTTTGTACGTGTTAGCCCACAAAAAAACACATCTTTGTCGCATTATTCACACACTCCCAGAATTCGTTGCTTCAACTTCACTAGCCTACCTCTCCTCTCCTAATTGGGCATGCTCCTAGTATATGTCTGTTCTCATTGAAATAGAGTTGGCTGCATGGTGCCTATGCATGGCAGAATAATCACGTGGCAGTTATCTTTCCAGTGAGATTCATTAAATATGATTAGATATAGACTATAGTTTACAACCAACGTGAGTCGAGGTGCAATCAAATAAATGGGTGATCAATATTGAAACTGAAAAGGCGCAACACGTGAACAGGCTACCAAGGTGAGTGAGTTTTCATTTTCAATATTGATTACCCATTTATTTGTCTCTTCCTGCATATTGTCCTCCTAAAAGGTTAGCTATATTCTATATGCAAAACCTAGCTCGAGAGAAAGTGCAAGTGTCCGCTGTCATCATTCTTGCTCCTTCTTCAAGTTCAGTAGCCATCAGTGTGAGATCAGGTGCGTGTGTACTTAAATAGAGTAGGCTACAGCCTATGGGCGGAGAAGCATGGGTCAGTTATCTTTCCAATGAAATGTACTAACGTAATATGATTAGGCTATAGTTTACTACATTGCCTAGAAATAAATATTGATCTGAAAATCGCCCCACTCCAAAAAGGTAGGCTATAGAACGTAGTTCAAGTCTCTCCAACTCTGCTCTCTTCAAACTACTGTAATACCGCACAGTAATACCGACAGCCTAATATAATGGCGATAATCTCTTCTAATTTAACCTATTTCTTTGGTTATTTTTGTGCATTTTGATATATTGCCTATAGGGCTCAAAATTGCTGGGTCCATGGCTGGCAAGTGAGCTGCATCACATAAGCCTCAAATTAGGGGCGCAACTTTGGTTTTAGAAGTGAGGGAGGAATAACGTGGCAGGGGTTCTGGGGCTCCACCCATTTCTGGGGGCATCTAAAGCTCATTTCCTGCATTTTTACACAATCTAATACGGCCCATGGCCCTTCTAGCCGTCTCTATTCAGAACAACAAAACGTAAGCAAAAATGCCCCCAGCCATCAAGCTGGGTAAGAGATCATTAAATATGTTTCAGTGATTTAAAAGACAGATCTATATTTTTGTTCAGTGTAATTCATATCATAGGCTAATATTACTGTAGAGCTCTTTTACTTGCACACGATATAGCTGGGTCACCCCGTCCTGCCCTTAGAGGTCCACCACCCTGCAGCGCCCCAACCCAACCCAACCCAACACACCCCACCCAGCTTTAGGATCTTAGTGAAACATTCATTATTGGTTTCAGGTGTGTTAGGCCAAGGCCAGAGTGACAACCGACAGTACGACAGACCCTCAGGGCCAGAACTGATTAGCCAAGCAGCTAAGCAGCTAGGTATCTCCTCTGACAGGGGGCATGTTTTCAATACAGACTCTTTTTGTCTTACAGTATTCCATTTAAGGCATCCAGACCTTATGAAAGTTGCACAGTATACCCTTAATTTGGTACTAAATCAAATCTAGTGATACATAACTTCACATTTCTTCCATCCACTGTGAGAGAATAACCAACTTTCCAATAAATGGCACTCAATTTCTTAGCCGCTATAAATGCTAGGTTACACAGTTTCTTCAGATAACAGTCAGCAGTATCAACATTCCCAAGCAAACAAAAATAGGGAGAAGAGGGAGAATCATTAGACAAATCATTAGCCATGCTGAGATAAAATAACAGATTTCAAGCCAGCCATTACATAACATATCCACATATGTCCCCTTTTGCGTTTAACACCTCGAGCAGAAGAATACCATTTCTGAGTACAAGATATTACATTTCAATGGCATACAGTATGTTCGATGGATTTTCTTATTGATTGGACAAGATTTGGAAAGGCACTCACCTGTCTATATAAGTTCCCACAGTTGATAGTGCATGTCAGAGCAATGGTAGAGTGGCCAGACGGAAGCCACTCTTTAGTAAGAGGTACATGACACCCCGCTTGGAGTTTCCCAAAGGGCATCTAACAAGATTCTCTGGTCTGATGAAACCATGATTGAAGTCTTCGGCCATGAATGCCAAGCGTCACGTCTGGAGGAAACCTGGCACCATCCCTACAGTGAAGCATGGTGGTGGCAGCATCATGCTGTGGGGATGTTTTTCAGCAGCAGGCACTGGGAGACTAGTCAGGATCGAGGGAAAGATGAACAGAGGAAAGTACAGAGAGGTCCTTGATGAAAACCTGCTCCAGAGTGCTCAGGACCTCAGACTGGGGCGCAGGTTCACCTTCCAACAGGACAATGACCCTAAGCATACAGGCAAGACAACGCAGGAGTTGCTTCGGGACAAGTCTCTGAATGTCCTTCAGTGGCCCATCAAGAGCCCGGACTTGAATCCGATCGAACATCTCTGGAGAACCCTGAAAACAGCTGTGCAGCGACACTCCCCATCCAACCTGACAGAGGTTGAGAGGATCTACAGAGAAGAATGGGAGAAACTCCCCAAATACAGGTGTGCCAAGCTTCATACCCAAGAAGACTTGAGGCTGTAATCACTGCCAAAAGTGCTTCAACAAAGTACTGAGTAAAGGGTCTGAGTATGTATGTAAATGTGATATTTCAGGGGTTTTATTTGTAACACATTTGCAAAAATTTCTAAAAACTTGTTTTTGGTTTGTCATTATGGGGTATTTTGTGTAGATTGACAAGCATTTGTTTTTTTTAATCCATTTTAGAATCAGGCTGTAACGTAACAAAATGTGGAAAAAGTTAAGGAGTCTGAGATTATATGAACATGGGCATTCTATTCATCTGTATCCATTCATCATAATCAATAGCATCTCCCAGGTCTTTCTCACATTTTGGTTTGACATGTTTTGTGTCATCGGGAAAAACCTTGATCAACCCTTGATACAGTTTGGAAATCAACTTTTGAGGTTTGTTAGACTGCCTGAAAATAGTTTAAATCTTTTAAGCTTCTGGCTTGTCCAGTGTTTGCTGCCCAGAGAGAATAAAGTGTTTAAAGTATCTGCAAAAGTTCACCTCAGCGCAGTCACAGACTGTTCTCCCCTGGGTTGTCTGATCCTGCTGAGACCCCTGTCACCATCTGATCCTGCTGAGACCCCCTGTCACCATCTGATCCTGCTGAGACCCTGTCACCATCTGATCCTGCTGAGACCCCTGTCACCATCTGATCCTGCTGAGACCCCCTGTCACCATCTGATCCTGCTGAGACCCCCTGTCACCATCTGATCCTGCTGAGACCCCTGTCACCATCTGATCCTGCTGAGACCCCCTGTCACCATCTGATCCTGCTGAGACCCCTGTCACCATCTGATCCTGCTGAGACCCCCTGTCACCATCTGATCCTGCTGAGACCCCTGTCACCATCTGATCCTGCTCAGACCCCTGTCACCATCTGATCCTGCTGAGACCCCTGTCACCATCTGATCCTGCTGAGACCCCCTGTCACCATCTGATCCTGCTGAGACCCCTGTCACCATCTGATCCTGCTGAGACCCCTGTCACCATCTGATCCTGCTGAGACCCCCTGTCACCATCTGATCCTGCTGAGACCCCCTGTCACCATCTGATCCTGCTGAGACCCCTGTCACCATCTGATCCTGCTGAGACCCCTGTCACCATCTGATCCTGCTGAGACCCCTGTCACCATCTGATCCTGCTGAGACCCCTGTCACCATCTGATCCTGCTGAGACCCCTGTCACCATCTGATCCTGCTCAGACCCCTGTCACCATCTGATCCTGCTGAGACCCCTGTCACCATCTGATCCTGCTGAGACCCCTGTCACCATCTGATCCTGCTGAGACCCCTGTCACCATCTGATCCTGCTGAGACCCCTGTCACCATCTGATCCTGCTGAGACCCCTGTCACCATCTGATCCTGCTGAGACCCCCTTCACCATCTGATCCTGCTGAGACCCCTGTCACCATCTGATCCTGCTGAGACCCCCTGTCACCATCTGATCCTGCTGAGACCCCTGTCACCATCTGATCCTGCTCAGATGAGACATGCCATAGAATTACCTTGGTGTACAATTATACATTATATTATCCAATAGAATCAAAGGTTCAATAATTGGAACAACCATTATTGTCACGCACTGACATTAGAGATCCTTTTTATGTCTCTGTTTTGGTTAGGTCAGGGCGTGAGTCGGGGTGGGCATTCTAGGTTTTGTATTCTATGTTTTCTATTTCTGTGTGTTTGGCCGGGTGTGGTTCTCAATCAGAGGCAGATGTCTATCGTTGAACCACACCCGGCCAAACACACAGAAATAGAAAACATAGAACACAAAACCTTTTCCCACCTGTGTTTTGTGGATAGTGTTTTCTGTTTTTGTGTCTGCACCAGACAGAACTGTTTCGTTCGTTCTCTTTGTTGGTCAGTGTTCAGTTCTATTAATAAATCATGAACACTTACCACACTGCGCTTTGGTCCACTTCTTCATGCAACGATGACCGTAACAATTATTCCCAGATCTCAGACTGTAGCCAAGATAGAACTGATTGTTATAATATACTGCAAAAATCACCTGAGCTCCGTGGACTGGTCTTCCTTGGCTATCTGAACCTGCTGGCACATATGTCACAATATGATCCTGCTTGGACATGAGCTTGGTGTTGTGTACTGACTGTACACCATGACAGTGACGCCTGTAGAGCTGTTTATACCGTGTCAGTGTGAAAGGTAGGGAACTAGCTTGGGAAACTGACAGATCGATAACGTTACATTGCTATACTGAATAATAAAAACTCACACTGCGTTGAAAACCTGTCAATCTTTTGGCAGCTGGTTTCATCGTTTGATTCAGGGCTAGTGTGGTTGAGGCAAAAAATAATAGCTAAAGTTCGTGATCTAGCTAGCTAACGTAAGCCAACTTTTGGCTAGCACTAGCTAATGGTACATCATCAAATGTACTGTTGAAATGGTACAAAATAAAGGCTACAAAACATTTCCATACACACAGCAGCTCGTAGATACTGCTACCTGACAGATAGCTAGAGGTTAGCTAGATCTGAACTGGCTGTGGTAGCTACTAACTACCTAACTAGCTGCTCGTAGCTAGTTTAAGTACTTCAGTCGAGAGGGGATGTAACATTAGCTAAAGTAACATGTCAGTTACTCTGTCAACAGCAGTTACCTTGCTAACTAGATCAGTCAACTAAAGAGTAGCCAGTTTCTGCTCTGCTTGCTTTAGCAACTCAGAGAAAAAGTGCAACACAGACAGCAGCTTTCCCTCGGTTCATCTCTTGTGTGCGGATCCTATATGCCAGCCTTTCAGAACTGTGTCTTCACAGAGCCTGTCCACACGCTCTCTGGTGTCCATGCGGTCCTAAATTCTGCCAGCTGAAACCGGAAAACAGCCTACCCGACCGCTCTGAGGTGTCCGCATGGTTGTCTATCACAGTGCAAATATGCAATTTCAGAATGTGGGTGGGGTGGGGGGGGTCATATCCTCCCCGTCTCCAGTGAAAGTTGCGCCCCTGCCTAAAATACCATTGCAGGACCGCAGAGTTGGGTTCGGACCAGTTCTTGCAGTAGTGGGCGGGAAAGCCAGCGGGTGCGGTATTAAAAGCCCGCTTTTACATTTCAGACTTGATTTGCCCAAGTCTGTATCAACCACTACAAAAGTGTCCATTAATTATAATCCACATAATAATTCACATTTCCTGTTGCTGCAGAATTATTTTCCTGCTGTAGCAAACTGCCTCAAATTAATATCCTACATCTCTACATGAGCTGACACGCGAGCTGTCCAGTGTAAAAAAGAAGCTCTCTTCAATCCACTCGCTGGAGTGGATAGTGAACATAGTAGCAATAGGATGGCTAGAGGCTACTGTTGATTGTCTGCTAAAAGAAAGCTACAAAAAGACACCTAACATTCATCTTGGCTAGCCTACTGTAGCCAAATATATATATATTTACGGGGCAATGTCCTATTTTGATATCTTAAAATGACATACTTTAGAAACAAAAGTTAATTTAATTAATTAAATGAAATGTGAAAGAATAGAGTAATGTCTTACATTATATTATAATATAATAATATAATAATATATGCCATTTAGCAGACGCTTTTATCCAAAGCGACTTACAGTCATGTGTGCATACATTCTACGTATGGGTGGTCCCGGGAATCGAACCCACTACCCTGGCGTTACAAGCGCCATGCTCTACCAACTGAGCTACAGAAGGACCATTATATGTTAACATATACCATAATAACCAAATGTAGCATATTACTAGCTGAACATACATTGAGAAAACATGCCAACTTAGACCCTGCGTGACCCGAATGCTTTTATAAACTACCTCATGTCCCGAAAATTAACATTGGACCCTGGTGTGTGTCTGTGTGTGTGGCACGGCTGTTGTGCCTTTAATCGAGTTGTCATTCACAGCAGGCAGGTTGGCCCCATTGCATATTGGGAGAAGGTTGTGAAAGCGGAGGCTAAGTGGACATGGGGGGCCATCAAACAATGGCTCCAGAGACACACCTAAAGAGCCGGTTTCCCTGAAACAGACTAATCCTGGACTACAAAGCTATTTCGATGGAGATTCACCATTGAGTATGCTTTCTAGGATTTGGCTTAATCTGTGGCCGGGAAGCTGGCCCAGAGGTTACTAGTTAGCTAATTTAGCTCAATTTAGCAAATAAATATTAGCTAATGAATTTTCCAACTATTCACAGAATAAGGTACAGTATAGTATATACGTGGAACAATGGTATCAATCTTCAGAGAGGAAGAGAGATGTAGGGAGAGAGAGAGAATTTATTAAGAGACTGCTTTTCTGTGGAGCTTTTCTCTCTCTCTCTCACACACACACACACAGTGGAGAGAGAGCAGTAAATGGGACATGACAGGATGACAAGAGCTCAGGGGGAGGGACGTAGAGCAAGCAGAAGAGAGGGAATGAGAAAAAGAGAGAAACAGCATGAGAAAGAAAATGGAGGAAAAGAAAAGGACAGAAAGGTGAAAAATAACTAAAAGAGACAAACAGAGAAAGATGAAAATAAGACCAAAGCAAGGAGCACGGTGGGGGAATCAGATAATATAATAATAGTATAATATTGATTCTATACTGAAAAAATATATGAATGCAACATGTAATGTGAAATAAAAGATAGCAGAAATGTTCTATATGCACAAAAAGCATATTTCTCTCAAATCCCTGTTTAGTGAACATTTCTCATTTGCCAAGATGATGGATCCACCTGACAGGTGTGGCATATCAAGAAGCTGAT
Source organism: Oncorhynchus keta (assembly GCF_023373465.1). Lineage (NCBI taxonomy): Eukaryota > Metazoa > Chordata > Actinopteri > Salmoniformes > Salmonidae > Oncorhynchus > Oncorhynchus keta. The sequence continues at coordinate 867,992 of NC_068446.1, read as the reverse complement.
TAAACAGCATGATTATTACGCAGTTGCACCTTGTGCTGGGGACAATAAAAGGCCACTCTAAAATGTGCAAGTTTTGTCACACAACACAATGCCACAGATGAGATGTTTTAGGCTGGGTTTCTGTACAGCACTTTGAGATATCAGCTGATGTACGAAGGGCTAGAAAAATACATTTGATTTGATTTGATTTGATGAGGGAATTTAATGTTAATTTATCTTCCTTAAGCCACCTCCAACGTCGTTTTTGAGAATTTGTTAATACATCCAACCGGCCTCACAACCGCTGACCATGTGTAACCATGCCAGCTCATCACCTTCACATCCAGCTTCTTCACCTGCGGGATGGTCTGAGACCAGCCACCCAGACAGCTGATGAAACTGTGGGTTTGTCTGAGACCAGCCACCCAGACAGCTGATGAAACTGTGGGTTTGTCTGAGACCAGCCACCCAGACAGCTGATGAAACTGTGGGTTTGTCTGAGACCAGCCACCCAGACAGCTGATGAAACTGTGGGTTTGTCTGAGACCAGCCACCCAGACAGCTGATGAAACTGTGGGTTTGTCTGAGACCAGCCACCCAGACAGCTGATGAAACTGTGGGTTTGTCTGAGACCAGCCACCCAGACAGCTGATGAAACTGTGGGTTTGTCTGAGACCAGCCACCCAGACAGCTGATGAAACTGTGGGTTTGTCTGAGACCAGCCACCCAGACAGCTGATGAAACTGTGGGTTTGTCTGAGACCAGCCACCCAGACAGCTGATGAAACTGTGGGTTTGTCTGAGACCAGCCACCCAGACAGCTGATGAAACTGTGGGTTTGTCTGAGACCAGCCACCCAGACAGCTGATGAAACTGTGGGTTTGTCTGAGACCAGCCACCCAGACAGCTGATGAAACTGTGGGTTTGTCTGAGACCAGCCACCCAGACAGCTGATGAAACTGTGGGTTTGTCTGAGACCAGCCACCCGGACAGCTGATGAAACTGTGGGTTTGTCTGAGACCAGCCACCCAGACAGCTGATGAAACTGTGGGTTTGTCTGAGACCAGCCACCCAGACAGCTGATGAAACTGTGGGTTTGTCTGAGACCAGCCACCCAGACAGCTGATGAAACTGTGGGTTTGCACAACCGAATCATTTCTGTACAAACTGTCAGAAAACATTTCAGGAAAGCTCATCTGCGCACTCGTCGTTCTCACCAGGGTCTTGACCTGACTTCAGTGGGAAAATGCTCACCTTCGATGGCCACTTGCACACTGGAGAAGTGTGCTCTTCACGGATGAATCGGTTTAAATTGTACCGAGCAGATGGCAGACAGTGTGTATGGCATTGTGTGGGCGAGCGGTTTGCTGATGTCAACGTTGTTAACAGAGTGCCCCATGGTGGTGGTGGGGTTATGGTATGGGCAGGCATAAACTACGGACAATGGACACAATCGCATTTTATCGATGGCAATGCACAGAGATACCGTGACGAGATGATTGAATGCACAGAGATACCGTGACGAGATGATTGAATGCACAGAGATACCGTGACGAGATGATTGAATGCACAGAGATACCGTGACGAGATGATTGAATGCACAGAGATACCGTGACGAGATGATTGAATGCACAGAGATACCGTGACGAGATGAGCCCCATTCCATGCCATTCAACTGCCACCGCCGTCACCTCATGTTTCAGCATCATAATGCACGGCCCCATGTCACAAGGATCTGTACACAATTCCTGGAAGCTGAAAATGGCCCAGTTCTTCCACGGCCTGCTTACTCACCAGACATGTCACCCATTGAGCATGTTTAGGATGCTCTGGATTAGAGGTCAACCGATGATGATTTTTCAATACCGATACCAAATATTGGAGGACCAAATGTATTTATTTATTTATGTGTAATAATGACAATTACAACAATAATGAATTAACACTTTTATTTTAACTTAATATAACACAACAATAAAATCAATTTAGCCTCAAATAAATTATGAAACATGTTCAAATTGGTTTAAATAATGCAAAAACAAAGTGTTGGAGAAGAAAGTAAAAGTGCAATATGTGCCATGTAAAAAATGTTTAAGTTCCTTGCTCAGAACATGAGAACATATGAATGCTGGTGGTTCCTTTTAACAGGAGTCTTCAATATTCAATGGTAAGAAGTTTTAGGTTGAGGTTATTATAGGAATTATAGGACTATTTCCCTCTATACCATTTGTATTTCATATACCTTTGACTATTGGATGTTCTTATAGGCACTTTAGTATTGCCAGTGTAACAGTATAGCTTCCGTCCCTCTCATCGCTCCTCCCTGGGCTCGAACCAGGAACACATCGACAACAGCCACCCTCGAAGCAGCGTTACCCATGCAGAGCAAGGGGAACAACTACTCCAAGTCTCAGAGCGAGTGACGTTTGAGACGCGCACCCCGCTAACTAGCTAGCCATTTCACATCGGTTACACCAGCCTAATCTCGGGAGTTGATAGGCTTGAAGTCATAAACAGCGCAATGCTTGAAGCACATCGAAGAGCTGCTGGCAAACGCACGAAAGTGCTGTTTGAATGAATGCTTACGAGCCTGCTGCTGCCTACCATCGCTCAGTCAGACTGCTCTATCAAATCATAGACTTAATTATAACATAACACACAGATATACGAGCCTTTGGTCATTAATATGGTAGAATCCGGAAACTATCATTTTGAAAACAAAACGTTTATTCTTTCAGTGAAATAGGGAACCGTTCCGTATTTTATCTAACGGATGGCATCCCTAAGTCTAAATCAAAATCAAATCAAATCAAATGTATTTGTCACATACACATGGTTAGCAGATGTTAATGCGAGTGTAGCGAAATGCTTGTGCTTCTAGTTCCGACAATGCAGTAATAACCAACGAGTAATCTAACCTAACAAATTCAAAAATGACTACCTTATACAAACAAGTGTAAACGGGTAAAGAATATGTACGTAAATATATATGAATGAGTGATGGTACAGAACGGCATAGGCAAGATGGAGTAGATGGTATAGAGTACAGTATATACATATGAGATGAGTAATGTAGGGTATGTAAACAAAGTGGCATAGTTTAAAGTGGCTAGTGATACATGTATTACATAAAGATGCAGTAGATGATATAGAGTACAGTATATACATATACATATGAGATGAGTAATGTAGGGCATGTAAACATTATATTAAGTAGCATTGTTTAAAGTGGCTAGTGATATATTTTTACGTCAATTTCCATTATTAAAGTGGCTGGAGTTGAGTCAGTGTGTTGGCAGCAGCCACTCAATGTTAGTGGTGGCTGTTTAACAGTCTGATGGCCTTGAGATAGAAGCTGTTTTTTAGTCTCTAGGTCCCTGCTTTGATGCACTTGTACTGACCTCGCCTTCTGGATGATAGCGGGGTGAACAGGCAGTGGCTCAGGTGGTTGTTGTCCTTGATGATCTTTATGGCCTTCCTGTGACATCGGGTGGTGTAGGTGTCCTGGAAGGCAGGTAATTTGCCCCCGGTGATGCGTTGTGCAGACCTCACTACCCTCTGGAGAGCCTTGCGGTTGTGGGCAGAGCAGTTGCCGTACCAGGCGGTGATGTAGAAGTTTGTGAGTGCTTTTGGTGACAAGCCAAATTTCTTCAGCCTCCTGAGGTTGAAGAGGCGCTGCTGCGCCTTCTTCACGACGCTGTCTGTGTGGGTGGACCAATTCAGTTTGTCTGTGATGTGTACGCCGAGGAACTTAAAACGTAGTACCCTCTCCACTACTGTCCCGTCGATGTGCTGTTTCCTGAAGTCCACAATCATCTCCTTTGTTTTGTTGAGTGTGAGGTTATTTTCCTGACACCACACTCCGAGGGCCCTCACCTTCTCCCTGTAGGCCGTCTCGTCTTTGTTGGTAATCAAGCCTACCACTGTTGTGTCGTCCGCAAACTTGATGATTGAGTTGGAGGCGTGCATGGCCACGCAGTCGTGGGTGAACAGGGAGTACAGGAGTGGGCTCAGAACGCACCCTTGTGGGGCCACAGTATTGAGGATCAGCGAGGTGGAGATGGGCGGCCCGTCAGGAAGTCCAGTACCCAGTTGCACATGGCGGGGTCGAGACCCAGGGTCTGGTGGTTAAATGCTGAGCTGTAGTCGATGAACAGCATTCTCACATAGGTATTCCTCTCGTCCAGATGGGTTAGGGCAGTGTGCAGTGTGGTTGCGATATTGCTGTTACATTGTACAACCTTCAATAATCATGTACAATTCTGGCAAATTAAGGTCTTTGTTCAGAATAAATGGACTTCACACAGTTCGCAACGAGCCAGGCGGCCCAAACTGCTGCATATACCCTGACTGCACGGAACGCAAGAGAAGTGACACAATTTCCCTAGTTATAAGAAATTCCTGTTAGGAGGCAATATTAACTAACTAAATATGCAGGTTTAAAAATAAATACTTGTGTATTGATTTTAAAGAAAGGCATTGAAGTTTATGGTTGGGTACACATTGGTGCAACGACAGTGCTTTTTTCACGAATGCGCTTGTTAAATCATCACCCGTTTGGCGAAGTAGGCTGTGATTAGATGAGAAATTAATAGGCACCACATTGATTATATGCAACACAGGACACACTAGATAAATTAGTAATATCATCAACCATGTGTAGTTAACTAGTGATTATGTTAAGATTGATTGTTTTTTATAAGATAAGTTTCATGCTAGCTAGCAACTTACCCTGGCTTCTTGCTGCCCTCGCGTAACAGGTAGTCAGCCTGCCATGCAGGCTCCTCATGGAGTGCAATTTAAGGCAGGTGGTTAGAGCGTTGGACTAGTAACCGGAAGGTTGCAAAAACAAATCCCCGAGCTGACAAGGTAAAAATCTGTCGTTCTGCCCCAGAACAAGGCAGTTAACCGTTCCTTGGCCGTCATTGAAAATGAGAATGTGTTCGTAACTGACTTGCATAGTTAAATAAAAGTGTGGGGAAAAAAGACAAAAATTGGTGATAATCGGTGTCCAAAAATACTGATTACCGATTGTTATGAAAACTTGAAATCGTCCCTAATTAAATCGTCCATTCCGATTAATCGGTCAACCTCTACTTTGGATCGACGTGTACGACAGCGTGTTCCAGTTCCCGACAATATCTAGCAATTTCGCACAGCCATTGAAGAGGAGTGGGACAACATTCCACAGGCCACAATCAACAGCCTGATCAACTCTATGTGAAGCAGATGTAATTCATGTATTTCAATTGACTGATCTCCATATATGAACTGTAACTCAGTCTTTGATCTTTGAAATTGTTGCATGTTGCGTTTATATTTTTGGTCAGCGTAATTTATCTGAGCCAGCATTTTAACTACCAGAGTAACTCCCCCTACTATAAAGTAAAGTGATGAAGAATCCTCCTCATCTCAACATGCTGGGCTGGCCGCTGAGACCAGAGAATGGGTCTATTATCCTTCTCCCTGTGGTCTCTCTTTAGATTCTCTGTCTTTGTGGGCCAGTCTGAAGCAGTGGGTGGAGTGGACACTCAGCGGCAACAGGCTGCCTCAATCACCGTGCCAGAGCCATCCCACTGGGCACAGACATCAATTCAATATGTATTCCACATTGGTTCAATGGGTGGGTAGGACTGAGAGGTTAACCTTTATTTAACTAGGCAAGTCAGTTAAGAACAAATTCTTATTTGCAATGACTGCCTACCCTGGCCAAACCCGGACGACGCTGATGCCAAACGTGCCGGTTGTGCCGACCAATCACTGCCGGTTGTGATACAGCCTGGAATCGAACTAGGGTCTGTAGTGACGCCTCTAGCACTGAGATGCAGTGCCATAGACCACTGAACTAGGGTCTGTAGTGACGCCTCTAGCACTGAGATGCAGTGCCTTAGACCACTGAACCAGGGTCTGTAGTGACGCTTCTAGCACTGAGATGCAGTGCCTTAGACCACTGAACCAGGGTCTGTAGTGACGCCTCTAGCACTGAGATGCACTGCCTTAGACCGCTGCGCCAGGGTCTGTAGTGACGCCTCTAGCACTGAGATGTGGTGCCTTAGACCACTGAACCAGGGTCTGCACTGAGATGCAGTGCCTTAGACCACTGAACCAGGGTCTGCAGCACTGAGATGCAGTGCCTTAGACCACTGAACCAGGGTCTGTAGTGACGCCTCTAGCACTGAGATGTCTTAGACCACTGAACTAGGGTCTGTAGTGACGCCTCTAGCCCTGAGATGCCTTAGACCTCTGAACCAGGGTCTGTAGTGACGCCTCTAGCACTGAGATGCAGTGCCTTAGACCACTGAACCAGGGTCTGTAGTGACTCCTCTAGCACTGAGATGCAGTGCCTTAGACCTCTGAACCAGGGTCTGTAGTGACGCCTCTAGCACTGAGATGTGGTGCCTTAGACCACTGAACTAGGGTCTGTAGTGACTCCTCTAGCACTGAGATGCAGTGCCTTAGACCACTGAACTAGGGTCTGTAGTGACTCCTCTAGCACTGAGATGCGATGCCTTAGACCACTGAACCAGGGTCTGTAGTGACGCCTCTAGCACTGAGATGTAGTGCCTTAGACTTCTGAACCAGGGTCTGTAGTGACTCCTCTAGCACTGAGATGCAGTGTCTCAGACCTCTGAACCAGGGTCTGTAGTGACTCCTCTAGCACTGAGATGTGGTGCCTTAGACCTCTGAACCAGGGTCTGTAGTGACGCCTCTAGCACTGAGATGCAGTGCCTTAGACCACTGAACTAGGGTCTGTAGTGACGCCTCTAGCACTGAGATGCAGTGCCTTAGACCACTGAACCAGGGTCTGTAGTGACGCCTCTAGCACTGAGATGCAGTGCCTTAGACCACTGAACCAGGGTCTGTAGTGACTCCTCTAGCACTGAGATGCAGTGCCTTAGACCTCTGAACCAGGGTCTGTAGTGACGCCTCTAGCACTGAGATGCCGTGCCTTAGACCACTGAACCAGGGTCTGTAGTGACGCCTCTAGCACTGAGATGCAGTGCCTTAGACCGCTGAACCAGGGTCTGTAGTGACGCCTCTAGCACTGAGATGCAGTGCCTTAGACCGCTGAACCAGGGTCTGTAGTGACGCCTCTAGCACTGAGATGCGGTGCCTTAGACCACTGAACCAGGGTCTGTAGTGACGCCTCTAGCACTGAGATGCAGTGCCTTAGACCACTGAACCAGGGTCTGTAGTGACGCCTCTAGCACTGAGATGCAGTGCCTTAGACCACTGAACCAGGGTCTGTAGTGACTCCTCTAGCACTGAGATGCAGTGTCTCAGACCTCTGAACCAGGGTCTGTAGTGACTCCTCTAGCACTGAGATGTGGTGCCTTAGACCTCTGAACCAGGGTCTGTAGTGACGCCTCTAGCACTGAGATGCAGTGCCTTAGACCACTGAACTAGGGTCTGTAGTGACGCCTCTAGCACTGAGATGCAGTGCCTTAGACCACTGAACCAGGGTCTGTAGTGACGCCTCTAGCACTGAGATGCAGTGCCTTAGACCACTGAACCAGGGTCTGTAGTGACTCCTCTAGCACTGAGATGCAGTGCCTTAGACCTCTGAACCAGGGTCTGTAGTGACGGCACTGAGATGCCGTGCCTTAGACCACTGAACCAGGGTCTGTAGTGACGCCTCTAGCACTGAGATGCAGTGCCTTAGACCGCTGAACCAGGGTCTGTAGTGACGCCTCTAGCACTGAGATGCAGTGCCTTAGACCGCTGAACCAGGGTCTGTAGTGACGCCTCTAGCACTGAGATGCAGGTGCCTTAGAACCACTGAACCAGGGTCTGTAGTGACGCCTCTAGCACTGAGATGCAGTGCCTTAGACCACTGAACCAGGGTCTGTAGTGACGCCTCTAGCACTGAGATGCAGTGCCTTAGACCACTGAACCAGGGTCTGTAGTGACGCCTCTAGCACTGAGATGTGGTGCCTTAGACTGCTGCGCCACTCGGGAAAAGGAAAAGGGCAGGTGGAAACCTGTCAGTGTATCTATCTTCCCTCACACAGCAAACTACTGGTACCTACTTCAATATATAGGTCTGGATTGTACTACTAAATAGATGGTACACTAATAGATCTACTAAATCTACTAAAAACACTCCCAAAGTCCTACAAATAGGTGAAAGGGTTTAAAACACAGCTTTATTTTGATGGTCTTGCGCCTATCCTGGCGCTCAGGCCAGGTATAGACTACATCTTGTCACAATAGTGACAAGATGGAGAAACCAGACGTGTGCTCCTAACGAAAGACAATGAGGAAATTGACATAAAACTGGTCAAAATAATGAAATAAACCACAACTTCCTTATCACTGTGTAGTTTATGAGCTCTACAAACAACGTGACATGTCCACTATGAGAATGAGAATGGTATGCAGTATTAATACATTAATAGAAAATAAATTACCATAACCAAACATTATAGATTAATGGGGAAATGGCAATGATTTACGGTAGCCTACATGTACAACTGGTTATACATTTGATATATAGCGGGGAATTCATAAACATGGACAAACAATTCACACCATGAAAACAATGAATTACGAATTGGCGGGAGGGCGTGCAGGGAAAGGGACTTGCTTTGTTGCCACCCAATATTTGAAAAAAAAATTGATGTCTGGTCAAAGATCGAGTTTTGACTTCAGATGGAGTACAAGAGAACTTGACTACTCATGCCCATACCTACCCCCTAATTCTCATCCATTCCAAAAGACACCACACTGTGACACAAAGAACAGAAAGTGGACACAGAACAGGAGGATTAAAAACAAGGGTAGGGAGGGAAAGAAGGAGTGAAATAGGGAAGGCGGGAAATTATAAAAAGAGTGATAAGGAATGAGCAGGGGAGGGAGGGAGAGAAGGAAAGGAAATGAGCGAGAGAAATGAAGAGGCCGAGGGAGAGATGGAAGGAGAGATATTGAGGAGGAGGAGGCTGAAACGGAGAGCGCTTTAGGGCCTACTCTGGCTACATGTGGAGGGAGGGATGGATGAACGAGCGAGAGGAGAGCGGAGAAGAGGACAGGAGAGAACCGGAGATGAGAGATGAGATGAAAGGAAAGTAGAGGATAGAAGAGGCAGAAAGAGCTATAGCCACACGCAGATTGTAGTTGTGACCTGTTTCAAGAAACGAGGCGTATGTCGCACATCACTACTTCACAAGAAAGGCATTTGACTTTTTTAACTATATTTTTTTCATGCATTTTTTGGGGCAGAAATGCCTTCTAGAACATGTGAACTTTCATGTGTCGTAATAAAATTCCGGGTAGCCATTGATTACATGACTCATCAAGTTATCCAGGTGTGTCTGGGGTTGATTATGGCCTTCTATTGTATTTCATTAACATGTGTGAATGTCTAGACAATAGTGACCCAACCATTTAGCTAGATGTGGCCAGGGGGGGTGGTTATAGCATTTCCTTCACATGACCCATCAATTTAGACAAGTGTGTCAGGTAAGAATAATCAAATAATTATAAAATATATGCAAGTAAACATTTCACTGTACCGTTGACACCTTCTGCATCCTGTGCATGTGACAAATACACTTAGATTTTATTTGATATAGTGTGTGTTTACCAGAGACTGTAATGTGAAGAACAGCACGGCCTGCACCAAAATCAGATTAGGAAATAGGCCAAAGTGAATTTGTACCACTACTTTTTGCTTCTACTTTCACCACTTTTAGTCTTGAAATCTTTGGTTGTTTACTGCACTACTCACTCTTTTTAGCACATGGCCTCACATGTGAATCCTTAACCTCTTGAAGCTAGGGGGCACTATTTTTATGTTTGGAAAAATAACGTTAACAAAGTAAACAGCCTATTTCTCAGGACCAGATGCTAGAATATGCAGATAATTGACAGATTAGGATACAAAACACTCTAAAGTTTCCAAAACTGTCAAAATATTGTCTGTGAGTATAACAGAACTGATATTGCAGGCGAAACCCTGAGGAAAATCCAATCAGGAAGTGGCTCTTATTTTGAAACCCTTCTGTTCCTATGCATGCCTTCCCTCCATTTAAAGGGATATCAACCAGAGTCATTTTTCTCTGGCTTCCTCAAGGTGTCAACAGTCTTTAGACATCGTTTCAGGCTTGTATCTTGAGAAATGAGCGTGAAAGATCACATTGCGTAACTCTCCAGTACCAAAACATTCAAAGACCATTTTCTCAAAAGTGGGGTTACAAGTTTATCAACTTTCAAAGCATAATTACTTTCCCATTGTTCCTCAACTGCAGTGTATGATATAACATTTTCTTGCTCTGAGTCTACTTATATCCAATGTAAAAAACACAATTTCAAATGTTGATACATAAAACTGAATCGAGGCGGTGAGTCACAGTTTCAGGAACTTTCTGACATCTCAATTAGAGAACGACCGATAATTATAGCTGTCTTTTGCATTATAGTAGGGGGAGTTAAAACGCTGGCTCAGATAAACTACACTGACGAAAAATATAAATGCAAAGTGGAACAATTTCAAAGATTTAACTGAGTTATAGTTCATATATAGAAATCAGTCAAATCGGGCCGATATTTTGGGCCAATATTAGCCTGTCCTTTTGTATCAGCACAGATCATTTCCTCTTTATAGCGTGAACGCAGTTGCCTTGTATGAAACTCCACACCGACCAAATTTGTACTTTTGGGGGCGGAGCTCATTACAAAAATTCCCAACATGCTTTGTAAGTGTTTGTTTTACATTTGCATTTGTCATTCAGCAGATGCTCTTATCCAGAGTGTATATGTAACCGTAATGCAGAACGTTATTGTAGTTGAAGTGGTCTGTTGGTTTATTGTGTATGTTGGACTACTTTCAACATCATTGTTGCCGGTTTTAAAGCTTTTGAAAAAGCCAACAAACAAGATGGATGGATGCAATAATAACACATATTTTGTTGCAATCTTCAGTTGGCTCCTCTTTCCTGTCAATGTTAAGAGGTGTGAACACTTATGGTGATATAATACTTACTTAATTGAGCATATATAGCAGTTGAAAGTTGACCATAGAATCAATACAAATGTTCAATGTCAGGAAATTACATTTTCAACATCTGGAAAATATGTATTTTTACTTTTCAGTCAGCACCTAAAAATACGTATTTTCAACATAATTTTGCTTACTGGGTTCGTCTTTCCCTTGCCGACACAAACTGCCCAAGCTGGACCGCCTAGCTACATGGCACACGAGTGGAGACAGCGCACATTTTTATAAAAGAAAACAATAGGCTAGTTATATGAAAATGTTGATCAGCAGGCCTAACATGGTCCCAAATGAAAGGGAAACCAATTGAGAGAGTGTAAAAGGAGCCTTGGCCTAGGCTACTGTTGATTTGCGAAGAGGGAGTTATTTTTTCACTGAAGTGAAACAAAAGTTGGAGAAGAAAGAGTACAGTGAAAAGAAGCCGACAAGGGGAATGTCCTCGGGGACTAGTTTTAATATTGTAGTGGACAAAGATGAGAAGAACGTTGGCGCTGCCAAATGGACTGTGTGCAACTCGCTATTCAGGTTTGATGCAATTTTCTACATTTTATTTATTTATTTTCATATTTATTATCAATTGTTTAGTCATTATTATTATTATTATTGTACATCATTTATTATTATTATTGTAGGCATACTTAATAATCTAAACCAGTTTTGTAAATATTTTGTTGACAAGTTCTGTCTTTTTAATTTTGTGCTCCGTATTTAGTTTGAGGTTAAGAGTAGGACTGTTGTAAAATAAATAGCATTAGCCTATTGCTGTCATTTGTTGGGTAGGCGTACGGCAGGCAATCGCCTTTGTTGATAATAGCTGCAATATAAACCTGTTCAAAACGTTTTTTTTTCTGTTCCAGCTGTAATGTTGTGTTTGTCGCTATATAATAGAACTACTGGTAGGCCTACTATGCTACTTGCACTCAAACCATGAAAAGGAGAAAACAAAGAGGAAGAGATACCACAATATAAAAACCTGTTCACATTTTAAACAATGCCTTGACTTTCTTTTGACCCTAATAATGTTAAGCAACTTTTGTGAAAGTTTGGTGTGGTATGACTTAGCTCCTGCAGGCCTATGAAGGCAGTGTGCACCGGCACTCCAACTGACTCCGACAGTTGAACTTGGGGTGAGAAAGAATGTTTTAGGCCTACCAGCGTTACTTCTTTCATCAAACAATATAATGTTTATGTTTATCTTTAAGAAATAGATGTTTTGATATAGTTTATATTAGGCCTATATGAATCCTGACATTTTCCCTCTATGACACTCAGAGCCTGCATGACAGTGAACTTGCAAAGTCTACTCAGACTGATCTGCGCTCTTAGTAACAAAGATAAAATGATATAATGTATCAACATTTCTGCCTTTGTACACTGCTCCAATGTAACAAAAGAACAAATCGAACAACAGAAGGCTCATCTGGGTCTGCATCCCCACTCGCCATCACTGCAAAATTATATTTATGTTTTAACTGATGGAGGAATAGATGCGCATGAAGAGTGGATGGAGAGAAGCAGGTGAGTGAGGGCTGGTGGGGGATGCAGCTGGCTGAATACAGCTGCCACACCTGATACGCGCATGAAAGTGAAGTGAACATTATTGGACCTGCGCATACAAGAGACTAGTGGCTTCTCTTCTGCTTCTCTTCTCTTGAATTCACCTGAATTTATAAACCAAACTGACTTTACAAACATTTTATAACAGGCGCAAAGCAAGTTCTTCAGATCGGAAGGGATGTTTGTTTTTAATCTTTATTAATTATGAAATTATGAGCAATATGAATAACATTCCACCCATCAGGCCAAAGAGGCTTAAGCTTATGGTCAATGACTGCTGGAAAGGGCTACATGGGCTTAAACATCTATGGCAAGACTTGAAAATGGCTGTCTAGACATGATCAACAAGCAACTTGACAGAGCTCGAGGAGTTTAATGGCTATCTGGCAATGATCAACAAGCAACTTGACAGAGCTCGAGGAGTTTAATGGCTATCTGGCAATGATCAACAAGCAACTTGACAGAGCTCGAGGAGTTTAATGGCTATCTGGCAATGATCAACAAGCAACTTGACAGAGCTCGAGGAGTTTAATGGCTATCTGGCAATGATCAACAAGCAACTTGACAGAGCTCGAGGAGTTTAATGGCTATCTGGCAATGATCAACAAGCAACTTGACAGAGCTCGAGGAGTTTAATGGCTGTCTAGACATGATCAACAAGCAACTTGACAGAGCTCGAGGAGTTTAATGTCTGTCTAGACATGATCAACAAGCAACTTGACAGAGCTTGAAGAATTAACAAAAATTATAATGTGAAAATATTATACAATCCAGGTGTTCAAAGCTCTTAGAGATTTACCCAGAAAGACACACAGCTGTAATCAATGTCCAAATGTCTAACATTAAGTAAATTAGACATTTTAATTTAATTTAATTTTCAATAAATTTGCTAAACATTTCTAAAAACACATTTTCATTTTATCATTATGGGGTATTGTGTGTAGATGGGTGAGAAATAAATATATTGAATCAATTTGGAAATCAGGCTGTAACACAACGAAATGTGCAATAAGAGGGGTATGAACACTTTCTAAAGGAACTATATCTTAAGATGAATGCACTAACTGTAAATTGATAAGAGTGTCTGTTAAATGACTAAAATGTCAAATGTATATTTACTGTCAAAAAAAAACTTCAGCTGTAGAAATACAATAAAAGTTGTTTCCACTATTTTCACTGCAACTCAGTAACCGGTAACTTACTAAAATACTTGTACCATACGCACATCTAAATAAGTATTTTATAAGTTTAAATGCAATTGCAAGCGAGGCGTGCCAAGGTGATTTGCAGGACGGGCCAAAAAGTACCCAAGTGCGTTGCGATTCACAGTAATAGAAAATACCTTGTACCATACGCACATCTAAAGAAGTATTCATTCACAGTAATAGAAAATAGGGTTGCAAAGGGTCTAAAACTTTTTGGGAAATTTCTGGATATTTTAGATGGGAAGTAAAGCCCGGGGATTTGGGGGAATTTAGCTTAAATTCATCAAAACAGTTAGCTTATAACAGTGAACCTTTTTTGTGGTATACACTTAAGGCAATGATTGGTCTTGTGGCATATGTTGGTTAAACTATCCCCCAATTCAATGGAATTGCAACCCTCTGCATGCACAGTGCACTCTTCCATCACATGTACAGCTGATTCTCAAGATCTTGCACACTAATGAGATGCTATTGACCCCACACTACTACACTACCTGAGTCAAGGACTACATGCTTTCTGGTAAGTTTTTATTACAATATTGGGTGGGGTGAATATATTTTATACGACATATATGATTTTTCGTTAACAAGTAAATCGTAGCCATCATTTCTAACTTATTAACAATTTCTGCTAGTTAGTTTGCTACCATGTGGGCTTTAGCTTGCTTGCTTGAGCCTGCTAACTGAGGAGTGTTAATTCACCTGTTTCCATACATATTTCATTTTAAAACAATTATCTTACAAAGGAGTTATTTAATCTAACTGCTTAACTATTTATCTGTACATGGAATTGTATTTGGGGTTTTTTACTATTTTTTTCTAATCTTTACTGGAAAATGCCATGGTAACTATCTGATATGTGGAGACATTTCACTGTAGCTAATGTAGAAGGAAAAGCTGTGTACATTTGCAAATACTGTGCCAAATCATATGTGAAGAATATTTTGTCACGAAAAGATGCTCGACTATGCATATAATTGCCAACTTTGGAAAGAAAACACTCTGACGTTTTCAAAACTACAAAGATATTATCTGTGAGTGCCCCAGAACTGATCTTACAGGAGAAACCAAGATGAAACCTCAAACAGGAAATGAGCAGGATTTTTGACGCTCTGTTTTAATATCGTCTCCTTATAAGGCTGTGAATGTGCTGTGAACGAGCTTATGCTCTCTGCCGTTCGTCCAAGATGTCTGCATCATTGTGACGTGTTTGTAGGCATTTCATTGGAAGATTGACCATAAGAGACTACATTTACCTGGTGTCCCGCCCGGTGTCCTGTGTCGAAATTATTGCGTAGTCTGTAGGTCCATGCGCGTTCCATTTCTTCAGAAGAGAAAGTCAACTGCCACGAAGGATTTATCGTCGATAGATATGTGAAAAACACCTTGAGGATTGATTCTAAACATCGGTTTGCCATGTTTCTGTCGATATTATGTAGTTAATTTGGAAAAAAGTTCGCGTTTTAATGACTTTATTTTTTTATTTTTTTTTATTACCCAAATGTGATGAACAAAACAGAGCGATTAGTCGACACAAATAATATTTTTTGTAAAAACGGAACATTTGCTATCTAACTGAGAGTCTCCTCATTGAAAACATCTGAAGTTCTTCAAAGGTAAATTATTTTATTTGAATCCTTTTCTGGTTTTTGTGAAAATGTTGCATGCTGAAAGACAGGCATAATCCTATGCTAGGCTATCAATACTGTTACACAAATGCTTGTTTAGCTATGGTTCAAAAGCATATTTTGAAAATCTGAGATGACAGTGTTGTTAACAAACAGCTAAGCTTGAGAGCAAATAGATTAATTTCATTTCATTTGCGATTTTCATGAATAGTTAACGTTGTGTTATGCTAATGAGCTTGCAGATAGATTTACACAATCCTGTATACAGGTTTTTTTCGTAGCTAAACGTGACGCAGAAAAACTGAACATTTGCTATCTGAGAGTCTCCTCATTGAAAACATCCGAAGTTCTTCAAAGGTAAATTATTTTATTTGAATGCTTTTCTGTTTTTTGTGAAAATGTTGCCTGCTGAATGCTAACGCTAAATGCTACGCTAGCTATCAATATTGTTACACAAATGCTTGTTTTGCAATGGTTGAGAAGCATATTTTGAAAATCTGAGATGACAGTGTTGTTAAGGCTAAGCTTGAGCAAATAGATTAATTTCATTTAATTAGCGATTTTCATGAATAGTTAACGTTGCGTTATGGTAATGAGCTTGAGGCTGTAGTCACGATACCGGATCCGGGATGGCTCGACGCAAGAAGTTAAGAACAAGTGTATCTTTAATCAAATGTAAAACATGTATCTTTCATCAAAGTTTATGATGAGTATTTCTGTTATATGACGTGGCTCTCTGTAATTACTCCGGATATTTTGGAGGCATTTCTGAACATGTCGCCAATGTAAACCGAGATTTGTGGATATAAATATGCACATTATCGATCAAAACATAAATGTATTGTGTAACATGATGTCCTATGAGTGTCATCTGATGAAGATTATCAAAGGTTAGTGATTAATTTTATCTCTATTTCTGCTTTTGTGACTATATCTTTGGCTGGGAAAAATGGCTGTGTGTTTTTTTGGATTTGGTGGTGATCTAACATAAATATATGTTGTGTTTTCGCTGTAAAACATTTTTAAAACATCGGACACGATGGGTAGATTAACAAGATATGTATCTTTCATTTGCTGTATTGGACTTGTTAATGTGTGAAAGTTAAATATTTCGCAAAAATATTTTTCAATATCCCGCGCTGCCTTATCAGCGGAATGTTGGGGGGGGGTTCCGTTAGATTTTGAAAATATGCTTTACAGCGAAAGCAATCCAAGCGTTTGTATGAGTTTATCGATCACTAGACAAAACATTATGAACACCTAGCATCAAAGTAGCTTGGTTACGAAAATCAGAAAAGCAATCAAATTAATTGCTTACCTTTGATGATCTTCGGATGTTTTCACTCACGAGACTCCCAGTTACACAATAAATGTTCCTTTTGTTCCATAAAGATTATTTTTCTATCCAAAATACCTCCATTTGTTTGGCACGTTATGTTCAGAAATCCACAGGCTCGAGCGATCACGACATCGCAGACGAAATGTCCACAGAAACATGTCAAACGTTTTTTATAATCAATCCTCAGGTTGTTTTTAAAATATATAATCGATAATATATCAACCGGGACTATCGCTTTTTCAATAGGAGAGGGAGAGACAATGGCTGCCCCACTCTGTTGCGCATGCAAAACTCATGCGAACACCCAGCTATCCACTGACGCAATCTTATCTTTCTCGCTCATTTTTCAAAATAAAAAGACTGTTGACACCTTGAGGAAGCGATAGGAAAAGGAATCTGGTTGATATCCCTTTAAATGGAGCGAAGGCAGGCTATGGAACATGGAGCTTTCAGAGAAGAAGCCACTTCCTGGTTTGATTTTCCTCAGGTTTTCGCCTGCAATATCAGTTCTGTTATACTCACAGACAATATTTTGACCGTTTTGGAAACTTTAGAGTGCTTTCTATCCTAATCTGACAATTATATGCATATTCTAGTTTCTGGGCCTGAGAAATAGGCAGTTTCAAATGGGTACGTTTTTCATCCAAAAAATCAAAATACTGCCCCCTATACTCAACAGGTTAATTAAAGTTTAAATTCACAACTAAATGTGTGTTTTTTCTACCTGCCCTCCAGGACACCTACAGCACTCGATCAACCACCTGAGCCACGGCTTGTTCACCCCGCTATCATCCAGAAGGCGAGGTCAGTACAGGTGCATCAAAGTTGGGACCCGAGAGACTAAAAAACAGCTTCTGTCTCAAGGCCGTCAGACTGATAAATAGCCATCACTAGCCGGCTTCCACCCAGTTACGCAACCCTGCACCTTAGAGGCTGCTGCCCTATATACATAGACTTGGAATCACTGGCCACTTTAATAATGGAACATAGTCACTTTAATAATGTTTAAATAATGTTCACATACTGCTTTACTCATCTCATATGTATATACTGTATTCTATTTACTGTATTTTAGTCAATGCCACCGACATTGCTCAATCTAATATTTATATATTTCTTAATTCCATTATTTTACTTTTAGATTTATGTGAATTGTTAGATTGTAACGGTTCTCTTGTGGTGAAGGAGAGTCGGACCAAAATGCAGCGTGTAGATTGCGATCCATGTTTTAATAAACAAACGTAACACGAATCTAAATACAAACACTACAAAAAACAATAAACGTAACAAAAACCGAAACCGAAACAGCCTATACTTGTGTACACTAACACATAGACAGGAACAAGGACACTAAGGACAATCACCCACGACAAACTCAAAGAATATGGCTGCCCTAAATATGGTTCCCAATCAGAGACAACGATAAACACCTGCCTCTGATTGAGAACCACTCCAGACAGCCATAGACTTTGCTAGATACCCCACTAAGCTACAATCCCAATACCAACACCAAAACCCCAAGACAAAACACACCACAATACAAAAACCCCATGCCACACCCTGGCCTGACCCAATACATGAAGATAAACACATAAACACAAATACTTCGACCAGGGCGTGACATAGATACTAAAGCCCTGTTGGAGTTAGGAACACAAGCTTTTCGCTACATCTGCTAAATATGTTCATGTGAACAATAACATTTTATTTGATACATTGGAACATTTTACATGATAAAACATGTGTTTGGAACACATTACATTCGGCATTTCACATGTGAGATCATTGATTTTGATTTCAGGGTTTTCTGTATAGTTGTGTAATATTGATGTGGCATACTATTCTATTTCAATGTTACTCCTGAATCTCCTGAAACCGAAAGGTTGCTAGATCAAATCCCTGAGCTGACGAGGTAAAAATGTGTAGTTCTGCCCCTGAACAAGGCAGTTAACCCACTGTTCCTAGGTCGTCAATGAAAACAAGAATTTGTTCTTAACTGACTTGCCTCGTTAAATCAAAGTAAAATAAAAAACATCTTGAGTGTATTTTTTTACAAAGCTGAGATTTACTTTGAAGTCCAAAGTGTAAGAATACAGGTGAAATCAGTTATGAACAGAGAGACATGGTGACGTAGCAGGGAGATTGGAATGCAGTGAACCAAGGGGTTGTGAGTTCAAATCCCACACAAGGACACGTTGAATAGTAATTACTGTATAAATAAACACATAATATAGTCACGTATGTCAAATATGTAAGTTGAAAACACTGTGTTAAACGCACTGTGGTTCATGAAAACTATTTTTCTTGTGAAATCTCATTTGAAAATTTTAATCAACATGTGAAAGGTTATGCGATCACATGTGAAACTTAATAATGCGAAATATCATCACATGTGAAGTGTTCCAAAAACACATGGTTTTTCACGTGCGCAAAATGTGGAAATGTAATGTGTGATTTTCCACATGTGAAATCATGTGGTTTTTCCATGTCTCTCTTCTCTCTCTCTTCTCTTCTACACCAATCCTTCACATAACCCTCTCCTCTCACTCCTTTTGACACTAAGGGAACACACTATAATCAGTCACACACACACACACACACACACACACACACACACACACACACACACACACACACAGTTCCTTCTGTAGCTCAGTTGGTAGAGCATGGCGCTTGTAACGCCAGGGTAGTGGGTTCGATTCCCGGGACCACCCATATGTAGAATGTATGCACACATGACTGTAAGTCGCTTTGGATAAAAGCGTCTGCTAAGTGGCATATATTATTATATTATTATTATTCCTGCCAATCAGTCCCAAATGCTTTTGACATATCCTCAGTGCAGATATCCTCAGTGCTAAAACTAAGGGACCACTCTTTCACGCTCCCAGTTCCATATCGCTCTGTCTTTCTCTCCATCTTCCCTTTCACTTCTCAGCCCAGCAACACACACACACTTCTGTAATCCAGTCCCCCCCCCCCTGTTGACTCACACACACACAGATAGATTAAAGGGTCTCCAAAGACAGCTCTTCAGACAAACACATTTACAAACTAATCCTATTAAACTGAGAAAAGGCTTTCTCTTCTCTTTCTCTCTCCATCCGCTGACTGTCAATGCCAGTCAATATTAGTTTGAAAGAGCTTTCCCATCCTTCTCTCTATCCCTCTCTCTATCCATCAGTCAATACTCCTCCTTCCCTCTCTCTTTCCCTATCTCCCTTCATTCGCTAGCTGTCAGTCAATAGCCGATCTCGGCTCCACTCAAATTCTAATTCAAACCCAAACCAGCTTTACTGCCATAATTTCCGTTCGAGATACAGCCTGAAGTAGTTAATGATTGAAAAATGTACAGGATGTCAGGTTTCATTTGGTCTGACGTTTTAAGGACAACACATTGTGAGTGGCCGCTCTATACCATTTCTCTGTGCTATCCCTTCCTCCACAACCTACTCTGTTAATACTCACCTGTTTCCTTGTCTCTCTATCACACATCTCCCGCTCATACCCTCCATCACTCTCTTTTTTTCTATCCATTGCTCCATCCTCCTCCCCCGGTGTTCGGGCCATCGACTCACAGCTGCGTGTGTAAGGGTTTCCGTTATCCGGCTTTTTGGCCAATAAAACTAATGAAAAGCCGATAAATAAAACAGTAGATATATGTTTGGTGTTGTCAATGTTTGATGGTGTGAAACTCGGGGAATAGCTCTCAGATTAGCCAGTGCTTTCATGTGGAGGAGCAGTGTTCAGCTGTAGGCCTTGTATAGTCAGCTAACTAGTTTGCCAAAACTATTGGTTAGGACATCTAATTTGTGTATGACACAAGTCATTTTTCCAACAATTGTTTACAGACAGATGATTTCACTTATAATTCACTGTATCACAATTCCAGTGGGTCAGAAGTTTACATACACTAAGTTGACTGTGCCTTTAAACAGCTTGGAAAATTCCAGAAAATGATGTCATGGCTTTAGAAGCTTCTGATAGGCTAATTGACATCATTTGAGTCAATTGGAGGTGTACCTGTGGATGTATTTCAAGGCCAACCTTCAAACTCAGTGCCTCTTGACTCATCCAGCTGTAACGCACAGAATTCACTGGCTTGTATGTGAAGCAGTAATTGTTTAAAAACATCTCGTGCCATGTCACTGATGCGTCATGAAACAGTCTTGTTTGATGAAGTAATTGTCTGTATAATTATTTTGGCCGTTTCCCTCAGCATTTTCCCAGCCATATCCGCAGCAGCAGGAAGAATGAAGTCCTCCACAATAGTATGGGGCTTGCCTGTCCTAGCCACAGGGTAGTTCACCATATAAGACGCTTCTAGCCCCTTCTTATTAATGGTATCTGTTGCGTTTATGTCTTACTACTTGAAATATGTCTTAATTCTCACTCAAAAAATTAATATGGCTTATTTTTCAAATTGGCATGTTTAGTTTCTAAATGTCTGCGCAAGAGAGAAGGTTTCATTGAGTTGTGAGATAGTACTTTTGCACATATTACACATTGTGGCTGAGAAAAAGCACTAAGTGAACATCAAATCATCAACTTCAACTCATCTGAATTGGGTTGAGGTCGGGTGATCTGATGCTCCTATCACTCTTCTTAGTCAAATTGCCCTTAGCCCTCTTCAATAGCTCAAAAACAAAGCCTGCCATGACTATGACAATTATATATTCTGAATCAAAGTCCACAAAAAAATGGACCACCATGACCCCATAGACTACACGACATGCCATTTAGAATAGATTCCCCTGCACGATCCACTACGTAGGCCTTCTATTCCAATGCTGCTGCCGAGAGAGAAAATATTGTGATAAACCCCATGCCATAATACTGCAGTGGAAAATATCAAGGGACAGCCAATTCAGCTCCACGCAAATACGTTGAAATTACGTAATCTACTCTAGATTTCTACATTCCAATCTGGACAAACACGACACAGAGTATCCCGTGCATTCACCTCATTAACTGTGACATTAGAACACTCAATTCTGCACGAGTGAGCCGGTAAGCTGTAAAGCCATGGAGGCCTGTAAAGCCATGGAGGTCTCTCTCTCTCTCTCTCTCTCCCTCCCTCTCTCCCTCTCTCTCCCATCCCCGTAAAGCCATGGAGGTCTCCCTCTCTCTCCTCTCTCCCTCTCTCTCCCTCTCTCTCCCTCTCTCCCTCTCTCTCCCATCCCCGTAAAGCCATGGAGGTCTCCCTCTCTCTCCCTCTCTCCCTCTCTCCCCTCTCTCTCCCTCTCTCTCCCTCTCTCTCCCTCTCTCTCTCCCTCTCTCCCTCTCTCTCCCTCTCTCTCCCTCTCTCCCCATCCCCGTAAAGCCATGGAGGTCTCCCTCTCTCCCTCTCTCCCTCTCCCTCTCTCTCCCTCTCTCTCCTCTCTCTCCCTCTCTCTCTCCCTCT
>NC_068446.1:795888-843388 GCF_023373465.1 Oncorhynchus keta | reverse complement strand
GAATTCAATCTTCAATAGCTCTTAAACAAAACGTGCCATAATTATGAAAATGATATATTCTGAATCTGGGGAGGATGGAGAAAACTCCATGCCTTTAAAATACACAAGTATACATATGTTCTTCTGGATTTCTATCTTTAATACCTGTTAAACAAAGTGTGCCATGACTATGAAAATAATATATTCTGAATCAAAAATCCAAGCTTTAAAGAAAAATGCATCACGACATGCCATTTAGAATGGATTCCCCTGCATGATTTCTATTTTGTGGAGGCGTTTTTTTCTGGGTAAGTCTCTATTAGCTTTGCATACCTGGATTGAACAAAATTTGCACATGATTCTTTTTTAAGTTCTTCAAGCTCTATCAAGTTGATTGTTAATCATTGCTAGACAGCAATTTTCAAGTCTTGCCATAGATTTTAAAGACGATTTCAGTCAAAACAGTAACTAGGCCGCTCAGAAACATTCAATATCGTCTTGGTAAGCAACTCCAGTAGATATTTTGCCTTGTTTTTAAGGTCCTGCTGAAAGGTGAATTTGTCTCAAGAGTCTCTGTTGGAAAATATAAGAGTGCTACTCAGTGATGTGTTTTGTTGGATTTGCCCCAAACATAGCGCTTTGTATTCAGGACGAAAGTTAATTGCTTTGCAACATTTATTGCCGTTTTAATGTAGTGCCTTGGAATATTTTTATTCTGTACAGTCTTCCTTCTTCTCACTCTGTCATTTCGGTTATTTTTGTGGGGTAACTATAATTTTGTTGCTCCATCCTCAGTTTTCTCCTATCACCGCCAAAGTCGCCATTGGCCTCATGGTGAAATTCCTGAGAGGTTTCCTTCCTCTCCAGCAACTGAGTTAGGAAGGACGCCTGTATCTTTGTAGTGACTGGGTATATTGATTCACCATCCAAAGTGTCATCAAATGGATATTAAATGTTTTTTTTTTTTACCCATCTACCAACAGGTGCCCTTCTTTGCGAAGGCATTGGAAAACCTCCCTGGTCTTTGTGGTTGAATCTGTGTTTGAAATTCACTGCTCGATTTACAGATAATTTTATGTGTGCGGTACAGACACGAGGTAGTCATTTAAAAAAATCATGTTAAACACTATTATTGCACACAGAGTGAGTAGATGTGAGTAGATGCAACTTATTATGTGACTTGTTAAGAAACTTTTTACTACTGAACTTATTTAGGCTCGCCATATGAAAGGGGTTGAATACCTATTTACGCAAGACATTTCATTTGTAATTACACTGAACAGAAATCTAAATGCCAACATGCAACAATTTCAAAGATTTTGCTGAGATACAGTTCATATAAGGAAATCAGTCAATTGAAATAAATGAATTAGGCCCTAATCTATGGGTTTCACATGACTGGGCAGGAGCACACAGCCATGGGTGGGCATGGGTGGGCATAGGCCCACCCTCTTGAAAGCCAGGCTCAGCCAATCAGAATGAGTTTTTCTCCACAAAAGGGCTTTATTACATACAGAAATTCTCCTCGGTTTCATTCAGCTGTCCAGGTGGCTGGTCCCAGACAATCCCGCAGGTGAAGAAGCTACATGTGAAAGTCCTGGCTGGCGTGATTACACGTGGTCTGCAGTTATGAGGCCATTTTAACTTACTGCCAAATTCTCTAAAACGACATTGAAGGTGGCTTATGGTAGAGAAATTAACATTAAATTCTCTGGCAACAGCTTTGGTGGACATTCCTGCAATCAGCATGTCAATTGCACACTCCCTCAAAACCTGAGATATCTGTAGCATTGTGTTGCATTACAAATCTGCACATTTTAGAGTGGCATTTTATTGTCCCCAGCACAAGGTGCACCCGTGTAATGATCATGCTATTTAACCAGATCCTGATATGGCAAACATTCCAGGTGGATGGATTATCTTGACAAAGGATAACTGTTCACTATAAGAGATGAAAACAAATGTGTGCACATTTTAGAGAAATATATGTTTTCTGTGCATATAGAACATTTTCTGGGATCTTTTATTTCAGCTCATGAAACACGACAAGCACTTCACATGTTACATTTATTATTTTATATATATATATATATATATACAGTACCAGTCAAAGTTTGGACAACACTACTCATTCAAGAGTTTCTTTATTTTACACTATTTTCTATATTGTAGAATAATAGTGAAGCCTTCAAAACTATCAAATAACACATATGGAATCATGTAGTAAACACACAAAAAATTCAACAAATTTAAATATATTTTATACTTGAGATTCTTCAAAGTAGCCACCCTTTGCCTTGATGACAGCTGTTAAAAGTTCATTTGTGGAATTTCTTTGCTTCTTAATGCGATTGAGCCAATCAGTTGTGTTGTGACAAGGTAGGGGTGGTATACAGAAGATAGCCCTATTTGGAAAAAGACCAAGTCCATATTATGGCAAGAACAGCTAAAATAAGCAAAGAGAAAGGATTGGGTTGCAAAGGGTTGGAAAGTTTCCGGGAAATTTCCCATGAGACGTTAAGCCCGGGAATTTGGGGAATTTTGCTTAAATTCAGCAAATAAGTTAGCTTAAAACAGTGAACTTTTTTTTGTGGGATACACATAAGGCAATTCTAGGTCTTGTGGCATATTTTGGTTAAACTATCCCTAATTCCATAGAATTGCAACCCTCTTCATGCACTGTGCATTCTTCCAACACATATACAGTGGGGCAAAAAAGTATTTAATCAGCCACCAATTGTACAAGTTCTCCTACTTAAAAAGATGAGAGAGGCCTGTAATTTTCATCATAGGTACACTTCAACTATGACAGACAAAATGAGAAGGAAAAAAAACAAGAAAATCACATTGTAGGATTTTTAATGAATTTATTTGCAAATTATGGTTGTGTGTTGGAAGACCAACCCATGTCGTAAACTCCGGCATAAAGAGAGTCATTTGCTATTGAAGTTTTATTCCGGAAGGAGCTACGCATTTTACACACAGCGTTCTTTTGGTAAACGCGCAGATTCAGCTGTTTATATATCAATCAGTGTGGCAACTAAGTCAGGGAAAGCTAAGTCTAGATATACAGATGTACACACAATTTTAGAAGAAATTGATCGGAAAAGTGAGACGGAGGTTGTTGTAGGGCGATTCATTTAGCGATTCCCAAGTGGAGGAATATATTTTTTTAACGGAGAGGACACCGTTGTAGCCACTGTGTAACGGTGCCTGCAGAAGAGGAACAATGTCACCGTTTTGGTAAAGTGTCACGTTCTGGTGGAAATGTGGAAATGTGTCCAAATTTGAGATTTTTGGTTTCAACCGCTGTGTCTTTGTGAGACGCAGCGCAGGTGAACAGATGATCTTCGCATGTGTAGTTCCCACCGTGAAGCATGGGGGAGGAGGTGTGATGGTGTGGGGGTGCTTTGCTGGTGACACTGTTTGTGATTTATTTAGAATTCAAGGCACACTTGACCAGCATGGCAATCTGCAGTGACATGCCATCCCATCTGGTTTGTGCTTAGTATGACTATCATTTGTTTTTCGACAGGACAATGACCCAACACACCTCCAGGCAGTGTAAGGGCTATTTGACCAAGAAGGAGAGTGATGGAGTGCTGCATCAGATCACCTGGCCTCCACAATCACACAAGCTCAAACTAATTGAGATGGTTTGGGATGAGGTGGACCACAGAGTGAAAGAAAAGCAGCCAACAAGTGCTCAGCATATGTGGGAACTCTGACTGTTGAAAAAGCCTGTTGGAAGACTGTTGGAAAAGCATTCCAGGTGAAGCTGGTTGAGAGAATGCCAAGAGTGTGCAAAGCTGTCTTCAAGGCAAAGGGTGGCTACTTTGAAGAATCTAAAATATATTTTGATTTGTTTAATACTTTTTCGGTTACTACATGATTCCATATGTTCTTTCATAGTTGTGAAGTCTTCACTATTATTCTACAATGTAGAAAATAGTTTTTAAAAATTAAGAAAACCACTTGAATGAGTAGGTGCATCCAAACGTTTGACTGGTACTTTATATATAATTCCACCGACTATAATTCCATTCCACTTTTTCCACTTTGATTATGGGGTATTGTGTGTAGGCCAGTGACAAGAAAATCTCTATTCAACCCATTTTAAATTCAAGCTGTAATGCAAAACAAATGTGGAAAAGCACTGTCAATTCTGAATCAGGGGAGGATAAATCCATGTCCTTTTTTCTGTAGAATTTGTATTTGGGGGGGGATTCAATATTTCTTAAACGACAAAGCATAGGATGATCAGGATTCTTACGTTTATATCATTTCCATAGCAAGCGTTGTTGAAAATTAAAACAGATTTGGGATTTCAAAGGTGTGGCTTGTTCTCCATCCACCCCTTCTTCAGATTATACATATGTTACATAGTCATGGCATGCTTGGTTCAATAGCGTTTGACAAGATAAAACCGAATAACCACCGAATATCCAATATAAAACACATTTGACCACGGTGCTGCCTCCATCACGTCTCGGGGTGGCTGACTAGACATCGAAATGCTGAGATTTGGATAGCTCGCCCTGCATAAATACCCATCATATCGGTGTAATAACAAACCCATAAATGGGTAATAACACCATTTTCACTCGCTATGGTTTCAGATAAAGCCTATCAAAGTCAAAACAGCCTGTAGGTGCGCTTGTGTTGCCAGATGAGACGCGAGGCTGAGGGGAAAGACAGGTGCATTCAATCACAGGGATGCAACACCCTCACACAGAAACAGATGCTGCTCGTGCCGCTGGATCTTCAGTTACACACACCGACGGGATTGACAGAAAAAGTCATCGAGTTACCCGGTAAAGATGACAACGGGAGTAACATTAAGTTACCACATAAACGAATAAACTGACCGAGAGGCCTGATAGCTCAAATCATTGCCCGGTAACGTTAGCTAGCGAAGAAAAACTACCAGCTATCCTGGCTAAACTCGCCAACGAAGAAGCATCGCTACGAAATACATTTCCTTGGATACACCAGCGATGTTTGAATATAAATAGTTTGGCTTACCTCTCTGCCATTTTTTCCGGTCGCTCCCAATTAAATTCCGTTCGTAATAATCCCCACAACGTTACCCATGTTGCCGAAATCGCTGTCGCCGCAGTCAGCGAACTGGTCGCACTCTCCCGGATAGAATATCACGCACGCACTCTCTCCTATAAGCGAATTGCTCGCATCCCGGTTTCTCCGTCACTGACCTGACGTAACGCAGTTTCAACATAGAGCGCACGAACTGCATTTCCATAGCAGCACAGTAAACGCCATGATCCCCGAGCATAGAAATTCATTTTAGAATGCACCAACAACAAACCCCAACAACAACTGTGCCATAAAGGTCGAGACCTCTTGTCAGCTATAGTGTTCAAGTAAAAAACCCTCCCAACAAAATACAAAATTCATTCATCTAACTTTCATCCATAGACCGACTACAAGTAGCCTAATGGTTAAAGCTTTGGGGCAGTAACCATAAAGGTTGCTAGATCGAATCCCCGAGCTGACAAGGTAAAAAATCTGTCTTTCTGCTCCTGAACAAGACAGTTAACCCACGGTTCCTAGGCCGTCATTGTGAATATTTGTTCTTAACTGACTTCCCGAGTTAAATAAAGAAAAATGGCTGACTATTAGGTCAACTTTCCCACTGAAGACCACGTTCACAATTTTGAAAGATCATTTGGAGGTCTCAAGAACGTTAGACTTCCTATCTGAAATAATATTCCCCCCCTTCTGGATGGTTGGAAGTTTGATTGGTGAGGGCCCCGGGGGTACCTCAATTTGATATACTACATGAAGTTGTTCTCAGCTCTGAGGGTGTTGGAGACAGAGTGCTCAGCTCTGGGCTGGAGTGCTAACAATATCAATCAATGGGTGCTAATGATGGGCATCTGTGTCTGGAGCCCGAAGAGTGTGAAAGCAGCGCTCTCTAGTGCTCATGTGGGTTACAGCCAACTCCATAGCCCTGATTGCCAAGTGCAATTTGCTTCTCACCCCAGTGCTCTTTCTGTCTCATAATCAGGGTTGGGGAGAAACTGATTACATGTACTCTGATTTAAAAAAAACTGTAACCAGTTACATTACCAGCAAAAATATTGTAATCAGATTACTAATACTTTCAAAAAACTAGATGATTACTTCTTGAATTCTTTATCAAATTCAGAAATTATGTTTGCAGAAAAAATACATTGACACATTTCTGTTTTCTCAATAACATTCAACTCAGCATTGAAAAAAAGGTGCCATTTTAAGTTTGTTCCACCTGTGAGTGACCACCAGTCAGAGATAATGACAAACCAAATGCGTTTGATGGATCATTTGTCTTCTTCTAATGTCTCTTAAGGGGAAAGAAATTCAAAAGGAATCAGAACGTAATCCAAATGTTACTGATTACAATTTTTGACATTACAAAATATCATATTAAATGGAGTGTCTCGGATTTAGGTACAGAATAATACGACATACTCTGAGACCAGGTTTCTTGCCTTCACATTGGCCCATTTCATTGTAGTCAGTGTTGGGTCCTCCAACCACACTGTCTGTGTCTCTCGCCAGGATCCTGAATCATCCCACAGATATTCTCCTTCTCAAATCCGCACAAGTCCAGGGACGTTACTGTAGAGAGAGAGAGAGAGATAGAGGGGGTGAAAGAGAGGGGAAGTCAGTATTTTCTTTATAAATGGTGAAAATCATTATGATATATAAAAAAATGTTTACATAACTGCTCAGTAAATAATCTATAATATTAACTTGCTGGACAAAACTTCTCTTATCTCCTTTATTAGATGACTTGATTAGTACGAGTAAAGTAAAATCACTAACCAAAGGTGAGTCTGACTATGACCCCTGAGTTGATTGAATAAATGATTGATCATCTGACTGATTGATATCTCCACACAGAGATAATGTCTATACAAACAATCATGTTGCGCTTCAGAAGGTCACTGTAGCCGAACTGGGCAATCTCATCCATGAAGCTTGGTATTTTAGTAATGATGGAGGTCTCCGAGTCGATGTTGAAGGCTATTTAACTGTAGTGCCTTACAGAGCCCTAGTCGTAGGGCACGTTCAGAGCACTAGACACTGACTCTCCTTGGACGAGGAAGTTGTCTTTGCCTAAGTCCTAAGTCCATGAAATTGATTTTAAAAGTACATTTAGTTTGTGACACACTCATATTAATAGACAGTTAGACTATAAGAAAATAATCTTAAAACATACAATAAACTAAAACATGGTGGTGATAATGTTTGTGGCTTGTAATGTGTAATGTGTAATGTGGCTTGAAAAAGTATTCACAGCTTGACTTTTTGCCCATTTTGTTCTGTTACAGACTGAATTTTAAAATGAATAAATAGAGATATTTTGGTCACTGGCTTACACGCAAAATCCCCATAATGTCAAAGTAGAATGTTTTTCAAAATGTTTACAAATGAATTACAAATGAAAGCTGAAATGTCTTCAAAGCTGAAATGTCTTCAAAGCTGAAATGTCTTCAAAGCTGAAATGTCTTCAAAGCTGAAATGTCTTCAAAGCTGAAATGTCTTCAAAGCTGAAATGTCTTGAAAGCTGAAAAGTCTTGAAAGCTGAAATGGCTTGAAATCTGAAATGTCTTGAGTCAATAAGTATTCAACCCTTTTGTTATGGCAAGCCTAAATAAGTTCAGGAGTAAAAATGTGCTTAAAAAGGTCACATAATACATTTTATGGACTCACTGTGTGCATTAGTGTTTAACATGATTTTTGAATGACTACCTCATCTCTATACCCCACATACAATAATCTGTACGGTCCCCCAGTCGAGCAGTGAATTTCAAACAGATTCAACCACAAACACCAAGGAGATTTTCCAATGCCTCACAAAGGGCCCCTATTGGTAATACCAATAATTAATAAATAAAGCAGACATTGAATAACCCTTAGAGCTGGTGAAGTTATTAATTACACTTTGTACGGTGTATCAGTACACACAGTCACTACAAAGATACAGGCGTCCTTTCTAACTCAGTTGCCGAAGAGAAAGGAAACCGCTCAGGGATTTCACAATGAGTGTCACGACTTCCGCCGAAGTCAGTCCCTCTCCTTGTTCGGCGGTCGACGTCACCGACCTTCTAGCCATCACTGATCCGTTTTTAATTTTCCATTGGTTTTGCCTTGTCTTCCTTCACACCTGGTTCCAATCCCATCAATTACACGTTGTGTATTTAACCCTCTGTTTCCCCTGTCGGAGATTGTTTTGTTTGTGTAATGTGCTATTTAGTGTTGGTGTGCGTCGGGTTTTGTACCCACACTGTTGGTTCCTCTGGGAATCGAGGCAGCAGGCAGGGTGTGCTCTGGCGTCAACCCCAGGTGAGCTGGCACCATTCTCACCCAGAGTCCTATAATAATAATATATGCCATTGAGCAGACGCTTTTATCCAAAGCGACTTACAGTCATGTGTGCATACATTCTACGTA
Organism: Oncorhynchus keta; assembly: GCF_023373465.1. NCBI lineage: Eukaryota > Metazoa > Chordata > Actinopteri > Salmoniformes > Salmonidae > Oncorhynchus > Oncorhynchus keta. Next base: position 834,949 of record NC_068446.1, on the reverse strand, counting down.
TGGGTGGTCCCGGGAATCGAACCCACTACCCTGGCGTTACAAGCACCATGCTCTACCAACTGAGCCACAGGAGGTCCTCTGTTGCACATATGTTTGTGTCTTCACTTTTCCTGAGTTTTCCCCGAGGAGACTGAACCCTCGCCAGGCAAGGTGGGCCACGTTTTTCACCCGTTTTGTGTTAACCCTTTCTTACAGACCAGGCTCACAGAACATTAAGGCAGACTCATTGTCTCGTCTGTATGACACAGAGGCGCGGCCCATGGATCCCACTCCCATACTTCCCGCCTCTTGTTTGGTGGCACAGGGTAGTGTGGGAGCTGGACGCGGACATTGAGCGGGCAACACTTAGCCTGCTCCCCCTCAGTGTTCAGCTGACATTCCTTCTGCTGTCCGCGACCGGCTGATCTATTGGGCCCTCACGTCACCCTCCTCTGGTCATCCTGGGATCGGTCGGACGGTGTGCTGTCTTAGTGGGAAGTACTGGTGGCCCACTTTAGCTAAGGACGTGAGGGTTTATGTTTCCTCCTGCTCGGTGTGCGCTCAGTGCAAGGCTCCTAGACAGAGAGAGAGGAGAGTTAACCAGGATGTGGGTAGGTTTCTGAGGTCTTATTGCCAGGACCAGCGCCTGACTTCCCTGTCACCAACACGCACTCCTTACAACGAGGCCAATGGTGACTTTAAAACATTTACAGAGTTTAATGGCTGTGATAGGAGAAAACTGAGGATGCTTGTAGGACTGAGGAGTTTCAGGATAAAAGAAAGAGCTAAGCACAGGAAAAATCCTTGAGGAAACGCTGGTTGAGTTTGTTTTCCACCAGACACTAGGAGATGAATTCACCTTTCAGCAGGTCAACAACCTAAAACACAAGGCCAAATCTACACTGGAGTTGCTGACCAAGAAGAGTTACAGTTCTGACTTAAATCTACATGAAAATCACAAGACCTGAAAATGGTTGTCTAGCAATGATCAAAAACAAAATTGACAGAGCTTGAGGAATATTGACAAGAATAAATGGCAAATGTTGCACAATCCAGGTGTGGAATGATCTGAGAGACTAACCCAGAAAGACTCACAGCTGTAATCACTCAGAGACTAACCCAGAAAGACTCACAGCTGTAATCACTCTGAGAGACTAACCCAGAAAGACTCACAGCAGTAATCACTCAGAGACTAACCCAGAAAGACTCACAGCTGTAATCACTCTGAGAGACTAACCCAGAAAGACTCACAGCTGTAATCACTCAGAGACTAACCCAGAAAGACTCACAGCTGTAATCACTCAGAGACTAACCCAGAAAGACTCACAGCTGTAATCACTCAGAGACTAACCCAGAAAGACTCACAGCTGTAATCACTCTTAGAGACTTACTCAGAAAGACTCACAGCAGTAATCACTCAGAGACTAACCCAGAAAGACTCACAGCTGTAATCACTCAGAGACTAACCCAGAAAGACTCACAGCTGTAATCACTCTGAGAGACTAACCCAGAAAGACTCACAGCTGTAATCACTCAGAGACTAACCCAGAAAGACTCACAGCTGTAATCATTCTGAGAGACTAACCCAGAAAGACTCACAGCTGTAATCACTCTGAGAGACTAACCCAGAAAGACTCACAGCTGTAATCACTCTGAGAGACTAACCCAGAAAGACTCACAGCTGTAATCACTCAGAGACTAACCCAGAAAGACTCACAGCTGTAATCACTCAGAGACTAACCCAGAAAGACTCACAGCTGTAATCACTCTGAGAGACTAACCCAGAAAGACTCACAGCTGTAATCACTCAGAGACTAACCCAGAAAAACTCACAGCTGTAATCACTCTGAGAGACTAACCCAGAAAGACTCACAGCTGTAATCACTCTTAGAGACTAACCCAGAAAGACTCACAGCTGTAATCACTCAGAGACTAACCCAGAAAGACTCCCAGCTGTAATCACTCTTAGAGACTAACCCAGAAAGATTCACAGCTGTAATCACTCTGAGAGACTAACCCAGAAAGACTCACAGCTGTAATCACTCTGAGAGACTAACCCAGAAAGACTCACAGCTGTAATCACTCAGAGACTAACCCAGAAAGACTCACAGCTGTAATCACTCTTAGAGACTAACCCAGAAAGACTCACAGCTGTAATCACTCTGAGAGACTAACCCAGAAAGACTCCCAGCTGTAATCACTCTGAGAGACTAACCCAGAAAGACTCACAGCTGTAATCACTCAGAGACTAACCCAGAAAGACTCACAGCTGTAATCACTCAGAGACTAACCCAGAAAGACTCACAGCTGTAATCACTCTGAGAGACTAACCCAGAAAGACTCACAGCTGTAATCACTCTGAGAGACTAACCCAAAAAGACTCACAGCTGTAATCACTCTGAGAGACTAACCCAGAAAGACTCACAGCTGTAATCACTGCCAAAGGTGTTTCTACAAAGTATTGACTCAGGGGTGTGAATACTTATGTAAATGAGATGTCTCTATTTTTTTTCAATACATTTGCAAACATTTCCAAAAACATGTTTTCACTTTGTCATTATAGGGTATTGTGTGTAGATGGATGAGAAAAATAATCAATGGAATCCATTTCTAATTCAGGCTGTAACAACAAAACGTGAAATAAGTCAAGGGATATGAATTCTCTCTGAAGGCCCTGTATATGGTTGATTTACTATTGATTTGTTGATTGATTGCTACCTTCTTCGATGTGGTCCCACATGATGCTGCCATAGTAATCTCGGCTCGTACAAGAAATCCAGAGCACCGTTGCGAGACGGTCACAGTTACAACCAATGGACAACCTTCCACACCTGCTGGTTACCTACTGAGGAGAAGGAGAGAGAGAGACCCTGGGATATGTGTTGGCTTCTGACCCTGGGATATGTATTGGCTTCTGACCCTGGGATATGTGTTGGCTTCTGACCCTGGGATATGTGTTGGCTTCTGACCTGTGTTGGCTTCTGACCCTGGGATATGTGTTGGCTTCGGACCCTGGGATATGTGTTGGCTTCTGACCCTGGGATATGTGTTGGCTTCTGACCCTGGGATATGTGTTGGCTTCTGACCCTGGGATATGTGTTGGCTTCTGACCCTGGGATATGTGTTGGCTTCGGACCCTGGGATATGTGTTGGCTTCTGACCCTGGGATATGTGTTGGCTTCTGACCCTGGGATATGTGTTGGCTTCTGACCCTGGGATATGTGTTGGCTTCTGACCTGTGTTGGCTTCTGACCCTGGGATATGTGTGTGTGTGTGTGTGTGTGTGTGTGTGTGTGTGTGTGTGTGTGTGTGTGTGTGTGTGTGTGTGTGTGTGTGTGTGTGTGTGTGTGTGTGTGTGTGTGTGTGTGTGTGTGTGTGTGTGTGTGTGTGTGTGTGTGTGTTCTACACCATTGAGAGCATCTTGTCTGGCTGCATCACCGCTTGGTATGGCAACTGCTCGGCATCTGACCACAAGGTGCTACAGAGGGGAGTGCGTACGGCCCAGTACATCACTGGAGTCGAGCTCCCTGCCATCCAGAACCTACATACCAGGCAGTGTCAGAGGAAGGCACCGAAAATATTCAAAGTCTCCAACCACCCAAGTCATAGAGAGTTCTCTCTGCTACCGCACGGCAAGCGGTACCGGAGCACCACGTCTGTGACCAAACAAAACCATAAACATATGTAAACCGAAAGTATATTCTTTAGAATACAGTAAAAACACAATTGTGTGTGTGGTGTCCCGGGGAGGCAGTCCGGGAATTGGTGGGGGGGGGGGGGGGGTCACCAGTGCTAAGCTACGCTTCATCTCATCTCCGGCTTGGGTCTGGCCACAATACAATACAAGGTATGTTTTCTCTTGCCAAACATGGAGGGAAGTATCTCCTAGCATGGTGTATCCAACCTTGGACAGAGACAACCTCTATGTCCCCACATGGAGGGAAGTATCTCCTAGCATGGCGTATACAACCTTGGACAGAGACAACCTCTATGTCCCCACATGGAGGGAAGTATCTCCTAGCATGGCATATCCAACCATGGACAGAGACAACCTCTATGTCCCCATGGAGGGAAGTATCTCAACCTTGGACAGAGACAACCTCTATGTCCCCACATGGAGGGAAGTATCTCCTAGCATGGTGTATCCAACCTTGGACAGAGTCATGTCCCCACATGGAGGGAAGTATCTCCTAGCATGTCGTATCCAACCTTGGACAGAGACAACCTCTATGTCCCCACATGGAGGGAAGTAGCTCCTAGCATGGCGTATCCAACCTTGGACAGAGGCAACCTCTATGTCCCCACATGGAGGGAAGTATCTCCTAGCATGGCGTATCCAACCTTGGACAGAGTCAACCTCTATGTCCCCACATGGAGGGAAGTATCTCCTAGCATGGCGTATCCAACCTTGGACAGAGTCAACCTCTATGTCCCCACATGGAGGGAAGTATCTCCTAGCATGGCGTATCCAACCTTGGACAGAGGCAACCTCTATGTCCCCACATGGAGGGAAGTATCTCCTAGCATGGCGTATCCAACCTTGGACAGAGACAACCTCTATGTCCCCACATGGAGGGAAGTATCTCCTAGCATGGCGTATCCAACCTTGGACAGAGGCAACCTCTATGTCCCCACATGGAGGGAAGTATCTCCTAGCATGGTGTATCCAACCTTGGACAGAGTCAACCTCTATGTCCCCACATGGAGGGAAGTATCTCCTAGCATGGTGTATCCAACCTTGGACAGAGTCAACCTCTATGTCCCCACATGGAGGGAAGTATCTCCTAGCATGGCGTATCCAACCTTGGACAGAGTCAACCTCTATGTCCCCACATGGAGGGAAGTATCTCCTAGCATGGCGTATCCAACCTTGGACAGAGTCAACCTCTATGTCCCCACATGGAGGGAAGTATCTCCTAGCATGGCGTATCCAACCTTGGACAGAGGCAACCTCTATGTCCCCACATGGAGGGAAGTATCTCCTAGCATGGCGTATCCAACCTTGGACAGAGGCAACCTCTATGTCCCCACATGGAGGGAAGTATCTCCTAGCATGGCGTATCCAACCTTGGACAGAGGCAACCTCTATGTCCCCACATGGAGGGAAGTATCTCCTAGCATGGCGTATCCAACCTTGGACAGAGGCAACCTCTATGTCCCCACATGGAGGGAAGTATCTCCTAGCATGGCGTATCCAACCTTGGACAGAGGCAACCTCTATGTCCCCACATGCGTCCTCCATTGCCTGGAGAAGCGGCATGCGGGCATAGGGTTGGCGATCATACACTTTCCAGCGCCAGGCTGAGAAGAATTCCTCTATGGGATTTAGAAAAGGTCAATATGGGGGTAGGTACAAAACTATAAATTGTGGATGGGTGGCAAACCAGTTTTGGACCAGAAAAGCCCGGTGAAAACTAACATTGTCCCATATAAACGACAAATCTAGCAGGCTCCTGATCTGGATCAGGGACAAGCATTGTGTAAATTGCATCCAGAATAGTGAGCATGTGGCCGGTGTTGTACGGACCCAGTGTGGCATTGTGATGGAGGACTCAGTTTTGAGTGATGGCATAGATAGTTATATTACCCCCACGCTGTCCATAGTTATATTACCCCCACCCTGTCCATAGTTATATTACCCCCACGCTGTCCAGGGACATTGGTCATTGCCCTCTGTCCTATTACATTTCTTCCGCGGCGCCTGGTTTTAGTGAGGTTGAAGCCAACCTCATCCAAATAAATAAATGAATGGCGAATTACATGGGCACCCAGCTCCAATACTCTCTGTAACAGACAAAAGGATATACAGATGAGTAAATATGGTCTGAAGTACTGGATGTAGTGTTGCATATATACCTCTACAAAGTCATGTCGCATATTCTTGACTTCTTGTCAGAGTTTCTCTCAAATGGCACCTTGTAAAGTTGTTTCATCGTCACTCTGTGCCGTTAGAGGATGTGTTGTATGGTCGACAGGCTGACAGCATTGATGTTGTTTCATCGTCACTCTGTGCCGTTAGAGGATGTGTTGTGTGGTCGACAGGCTGACAGCATTGATGTTGTTTCATCGTCACTCGGTGCCGTTAGAGGATGTGTTGTGTGGTCGACAGGCTGACAGCATTGATGTTGTTAAATATGGTGTCGTTATTCAAGATATGCTCTCTGTTTTAGGTAGAGAATTGTGTGTAGTGTTTTGAAAAAAGTGTTTTATGCAATTGATAACTGAGTCAAAGGCTGAGAAATAGCTTATGGTTTTGGATATTTGGTGAGAAATAGCTTATGGTTTTGGATATTTGGTGAGAAATAGCTTATGGTTTTGGATATTTGGTGAGAAATAGCTTATGGTTTTGGATATTTGGTGAGAAATAGCTTATGGTTTTGGATATTTGGTGAGAAATAGCTTATGGTTTTGGATATTTGGTGAGAAATAGCTTATGGTTTTGGATATTTGGTGAGAAATAGCTTATGGTTTTGGATATTTGGTGAGAAATAGCTTATGGTTTTGGATATTTGCTGAGAAATAGCTTATGGTTTTGGATATTTGGTGAGAAATAGCTTATGGTTTTGAATATTTGCTGAGAAATAGCTTATGGCTTTGGATATTTGGTGTGTAGTTTTGCACTTTGAGAGGTTTCAAAAATCGTGTGACATGAAAAGATTTTGTGTTTAAGCATTTGGAAAAAACTGTAATGTGAATGCTACAATGATTACAGATAATCCTGAATGAATCGTGAATAAAGATTACAGTGGCATAAATATCATGTCCCACAAAAATGCTAACCTCCCCTGTTATTGTTATGGTGTCTTGGAGGTATTTGTGCGTCTCTAACTTTGTCACTCAACGGTATAATTTCTAAATGTCTCACCCGATATGGATGAATATACCCTCAAATTAAAGCTGACAGTCTGTACCTTAACCTCATAGTCATTATACCATTTCAAATCCAAAGTACAGAGCCAAAATAACAAACACCGTATATTCTCTAATCCACCCTCTTGCTGTCTCTCTCTTCTTGTGCTCCCTTCCTCACTATCTCCTTCTTTATCATTCTCTTTGCCTCCCTTTGTCTCTTTCTCTGTACCTCCTCTTCATCCCCCCTCCTCTTCTCTCTCTCCCCCTCCCCCTTCTTTCACCCCCTACACCCTCTCTCCCCCTCCTTCTCTCTCTCTCTCTCTATTTTCTATCTTTCTCTTTCTCCCTCCTATCTCCCACCTCTCACTCTCTCTCCCCCTCTCCCTCCTCTCTCTCCCTCCTCTGTCCAACCTCTGTCTTTTGACTCTCTCTCTCGCCTCCCTCCTCTCTCTCCCCTTCTTCGCCATTTCCTTTTCTCTCTCCCTCCTCTCTCTCCCCTCCTTCTCCATTTCCTTTTCTCTCTCCCCCTCTCTCACTCTCCCCCTTCTCTATCTCTCTCCCCGCCCTTCTTTCTACCTTCATTTGACACAATGGTCTTGCAGAGGGAGAGAGAGAGATGAGAGGAGGGGAGAGAGAATAGAGGTAACAGAGAGATGCAGAGAGGGGGAATTAGAGAATAGAAACAGAGCAGGAGAGACAGAGAGAGAGACATGTCTGTCTGTCTGTCTGTGAGTCTCATCTTTTCATATTTTTCCATTAACTGGAATGTAATGACATAACCGTTAATCGATTGACACTCATCTTTTCCCATTGAATGGAATGTATAGAGATAAACATCAACCCTGTGACTCATCTTTTCCCATTGAATGAATTTATAAACATCAACCCTGATCTTTTCCCATTGAATGAGAATGTATAGAGATAAACATCAACCTGTGACTCATTTTTCCCATTGAATGAAATGTAGGTGTGCCTCTTTTCCCATTGAATGAAATGTATAAATAAACATCAACCCTGGATTCTTTTCCCATTGAATGAAATGTATAAACATCAACCACTGATCTTTTCCCATGAAATTGACAATCATCTTTTCCCATTGAATGGAAATGTATAGAGATAAACATCAACCCTGTGACTCATCTTTTCCCATTGAATGGAAATGTATAGAGATAAACATCAACCCTGTGACTCATCTTTTCCCATTGAATGGAAATGTATAGAGATAAACATCAACCCTGTGACTCATCTTTTCCCATTGAATGGAAATGTATAGAGATAAACATCAACCCTGTGACTCATCTTTTCCCATTGAATGGAAATGTATAGAGATAAACATCAACCCTGTGACTCATCTTTTCCCATTGAATGGAATGTATAGAGATAAACATCAACCCTGTGACTCATCTTTTCCCATTGAATGGAAATGTATAGAGATAAACATCAACCCTGTGACTGATCTTTTCCCATTGAATGGAATGTATAGAGATAAACATCAACCCTGTGACTCATCTTTTCCCATTGAATGGAAATGTATAGAGATAAACATCAACCCTGTGACTCATCTTTTCCCATTGAATGGAAATGTATAGAGATAAACATCAACCCTGTGACTCATCTTTTCCCATTGAATGGAAATGTATAGAGATAAACATCAACCCTGTGACTCATCTTTTCCATCAACCCTTGAATCGAAATGTATAGAGATAAACATCAACCCTGTGACTCATCTTTTCCCATTGAATGGAAATGTATAGAGATAAACATCAACCCTGTGACTCATCTTTTCCCATTGAATGGAATGTATAGAGATAAACATCAACCCTGTGACTCATCTTTTTCCATTGACAGCAATGTATTGACATAAGCATCAATTGGTTGACACATCTTTTCCTATTGAATGCAATGTATTGACATAAGCTTCAATAGGTTGACAGTCAAAGTTTCCCATTGATTGCAAAGTATTGACTCATCTTTTTCCATTGACAGCAATGTATTGACATAAGTGTCAACACCGTGACCCTCATCTTTTCCCATTGACTGTGATGTATTCAAATCAAATCCAATTTCATTTGTCACATGCTTTGTAAACAACAGGTGTGGACTAACAGTGAAATGCTTACTTACGGGCCCTTCGCAAAAAAATGTTTTATGCCACTCACATTAACATCTGATAACCATGTATGTGTATGTGACCAATAACATTTGATTTGATTTAATTTGATTAATGAGGTAGTCACCTGGAATGCATTTCAATTAACAGGTGTGCCTCGTTAAAAGTGGATTTGTGTCATTTATTTCCTTCTTAATGCGTTTGAGTCGATCAGTTGTGTTGTGAAAAGGTAGGGTAGTAAAAGAACAAGTCCATATTATGGCGAGAACAGCTCAAATAAGCAAAGACAAACGACAGTCCATCATTACATTAAGACATGAAGGTCAGTCAATGCAGAAAACGTCTTAAAGTGCAGTCGCAAAAACCGTCATGCGGTATGATGAAACTGGCTCTCATGAGGACCGCAACAAGAAAGGAAGACCCAGAGTACCTCTGCTGCAGAGGATAAGTTCATTAGAGTTACCAGCCTCAGAAAATGCAGCCCAAATAAATGTTTCACAGGGTTCAAGTAACAGACACATCTCAACATCAACTGTTCAGTTGGGTTGAGGAGACTGTGTGAATCAGGCCTTCATGGTTGAATTGCTGCAAAGAAACCACTACTAAAGGACACCAATAACAAGAAGAGACTTGCTTGGGTCAAAACACAAGCAATGGAAATTAAACCAGTGGAAATCTGTCCTTTGGTCTGGAGTCCAAATGTGAGATTTCTGGTTCCAACCGCCGTGTCTTTGTAAAACACAGAGTATGTGAACGATTGTGTGGTTCCCACCGTGAAAGATAGAGGAGGAGGTGTGATGGTGTAGGGGTGCTGGTCATTTATTTAGAATTCAAGACACACTTGACCAGCATGGCTACCACAGCATTCTGCAGCGATACACCATCCCATCTGGTTTGCGCTTAGTGGGACTATCATTTGTCACTATCACTATCAACAGGACAATGACCCAACACACCTCCAGGCTGTGGAAGGGCTATTTGACCAAGAAGGATAGTAATGGAGTGCTGCATCAGATGACCTGGCCTCCACAATCACCCGACCTCAACCCAATTGAGATGGTTTGGGATGAGTTGGACCGCAGAGTGAAGGAAAAGCAGCCAACTCAGCATATGTGGGAAAGCCTTCAAGACTGTTAGAAAAGCATTCCAGGTGAAGCTGTTGAGAGATTGCCAATAGTGTGCAAAGCTGTCATGAAGGCAAAGGTGGACTACTTTGAAGAATCTAAAATCTATAATATATTTTGATTTGTTTAACACTTTTCTGGTTACTACATGATTCCATATGTGTAATTTCATAGTTTTGATGTCTTCACTATTATTCTACAATTTAGAAAATAGTAAAAAATCAAGAAAAACCCTGGAATGAGTAGATGTGTCCAAACTTTTGACTGGTACTGTACGCTTCAATTGGTTTACACATTTTCTGATTAAATGCAATGTATTGACATAAGCGTCAACCCCTGTGGCACTCAACTTTTCCTATTGAATGCAATGTATTGACATCATTTTCTATGATATCATGTTGGCAGCCATGGCTCAAAGACTACCTGTAATCACAAGCACGATAAAGAGAAGAGAGAGAAGGGGGCAAAGACCACTGATATACAGCAGTCCTTAAACAACCCCATACTCTGGGTGCAGTGTGTGTGTTTGCTAGGTTTTATACGGAAGCTGAACCAACTGCAACGCTTGCAGGATTGTGCAGATTACATACAATTTATGGTTCAAAGGTCACAAGCTAGCCCAAAAGGAATTGTAAAGCATTTTTTTATCAAGCTCTCTAGCTAGTTCATCTTGTACATGTTCAGTTGACCCTTTACAGGGTGATGACAGGGTACTTTTTTATTAAATATATATATATTGATTTTTAGACAATGTACACTGTAAACCCCATTGCATTTGTTTTTTAAAATACTTCTAGTAAGTTGAGCTCGGTCACTGAAAAGTAATTATTATTTAAAATGTTTATGTGGTACTGACTCAAAACTTAATGAGAAGTCACATCAACTAAGATTTTGTAAAGTTATGATAACAAAATGAACTTTTTTTCCCCAGCATGCTTCAGCATGCAGACAAAACAGGCAAAACAGGCTTTTCGGGAATAGGATAACACAGGCTGGCAAGTGAATGGCTCCTGAAAAGTGAAGACTAATCTGTTTTCTGTAGGCTACCAAAAGTGTTTGATCAACTTCCAAATATTGTTTAACAAAGTAACAAGGTTTTACAAAGCAGTGAGTGGCCTGCACATCATTGGGGGAGTCAGTGAAACTGGAAAGCATTTTTAGGACTATAATGTCCTCCTCATAGTGTAGCCTAAAATACATGTCTCCACACACCTAGGCCTTGGCTAATGATGGATTCAAGACAATGTCGTTTTTATTGATATCAGATTCTCAGTTTGTCAGTGTCAAAGTAGCCTGTCATTTTGTACAGAATTAAGAAAGATTCTGCCAGTCTCACGTCAAGTTAAATGACATAGAATGGCCTGAAATACGTTTATAAAAGGCCGCATTTTACCCAGACCCTAGGCTATTAAAAATGTTCCCCATGTGTGTAACTTATGTTAGTCCCTCTACTCTACTGCTCTATGCCACTACACAAATGCAATGCGATATGCAAAGCTGTATTATAAAGGATATTTATCCCACACCCGTTCAGGAACCTCAGAGCTCCCCAGTTAACCCCCTCTCGTGCTCACTTTTTGTTCAGCACCTCCCAATTGACAAATTAAGCATTTTGCTGTCAGTCAAGGTGAGCTCATGAACGTTAGCACCCCACCCACTCAGCCTGTCTTTTCTTATTTCCTGGTAGCCATGAAAGAAAAATATTTCTTTCTCACATTTTGAGCATTTCAGTCACTCAAAGGGCTATTTTACGTGGGAACCGTTAACAATTCAGAGAGGCATAAGGGACAATGCTATCTTCTCCTGTCCTAGAGCCCATTTTCCTATCCAATTCCATTGCAACCCAAAATCCTGACTCTTGTGCATGGAAATTCCTCATTTCTGTAATCCATAGGTTGCATTATCAAAGCATGTCAAAATATCTCTATAATATTCTCCCTGCACTGTCTCCTACATGCTGCCCATATGAGAGCTTCGATAGAGAATGTGTGATCAACAAACAGTAAGAGAGTAGATATGGATATTTATTTATACTGAGATGGTCCCCGTTAAAATAACCTTGATATTCATGAGATGATCTACTATCTGTATAGCAAATTTGGTCATTTGACTTTTGTTAGACTGCCTTTACAAAGTTAGAATGATTGGACAACGCTAAACTCTGAGTGCTTCCTGTGCAATTTCCGTGTTGAGATAGCCTACTGCTGAAATGCGCCGGCAATCAAAGATCGTTACTCTATCATTAGTAAATATCAATTTCATTTGCTCTGAATTATTATACATTATTATACCCCAATTGCGATCTTGTCTCATCGCTGCAACTCCCCAAACTGGCTACTTAACACCCACCGTTTGGGGCAACACCATAGAACTGAGGAGCGAGGTCAGCCTGCAGGCGCCGGTTGCGACATAAGGAGACACAATGGTTTTTAACGCTTTAAATGGGCACTTTGATTTTAGCACCAGTTAACGAGCTACCTAGCTATTTGAACCAACCCCCTCTGCGAACATGCCTTCTTCGATGTTGGTTACAAGGCGGGACTTATTTAAATTAGGTAAGAGAATAAAACGTGATTTCACAAAAAACACTTCATAATCCCACCTCCCTCCTGATCCAAGTGTTTGATCTGGGGACCAGTAACAATATGATTCAACTTTATTAATGTAGCAGAAACAGTCATTTGTCATACTTCCCTCCTGATCCAAGTGTTTGACATGGGGACCAGTAACAATATGATTCAACTTTATTAATGTAGCAGAAACAGTCATTTGTCATACTTCCCTCCTGATCCAAGTGTTTGACATGGGGACCAGTAACAATATGATTCAACTTTATTAATGTAGCAGAAACAGTCATTTGTCATACTTCCCTCCTGATCCAAGTGTTTGACATGGGGACCAGTAACAATATGATTCAACTGTATTAATGTAGCAGAAACAGTCATTTGTCATACTTCCCTCCTGATCCTAGTGTTTGATCTGGGGTCCAGTAACAATATGATTCAACTGTATTAATGTAGCAGAAACAGTCATTTGTCATACTTCCCTCCTGATCCAAGTGTTTGATATGGAGACCAGTAACAATATGATTCAACTTTATTAATGTAGCAGAAACAGTCATTTGTCATACTTCCCTCCTGATCCAAGTGTTTGATATGGAGACCAGTAACAATATGATTCAACTTTATTAATGTAGCAGAAACAGTCATTTGTCATACTTCCCTCCTGATCCAAGTGTTTGATATGGAGACCAGTAACAATATGATTCAACTTTATTAATGTAGCAGAAACAGTCATTTGTCATACTTCCCTCCTGATCCAAGTGTTTGATATGGAGACCAGTAACAATATGATTAAACTTTATTAATGTAGAAGAAAGTCATTTGTCATACTTTAGTAGTCCTACTTTGATCTGGTTTCATCTAAATATCATCAAATTTCAGATACATGACTGTTCGGGACCTTTAAGAAAAAAAGATAATAAATTGCTGTCAACTGTATTACTATTGAATAGTTAATAGTCCCCCATAAGTTTATGTAAGAGTAAGGAACAAATCTACAGCAGAACCATCAATACAAACACACACAACCGCATACATGTTTTATTCAATTCCTTTATTATAGTCAAATACAAAAGACATGAAATGGAAAAGTATATCAAAGCTAGTGTCAATATTATAGTTGGTAGATTTTATGATAGATTTATCAAAATATCTCTACAGTATGTAACATGTCATGAGTGTTTATTTATTGGCAGTTAGACTAGTTGCAGTAAATTTGACACACAAAATAAAGAAAGAATTGACAACATTACAATTTTCATAAATGAGCAGCTCTGGCATCAAAATATTTAGCATATTACTTAATACACGAATCATGATGACATTGTTATTGCTAAATTGCTAGTTAATAAATTATATCAGTCAAGATCATCTTGGATTCAGGTTGGCATCTCGGAGAGACTCATATATCAGTCAAGATCATCTTGGATTCAGGTTGGCATCTCGGAGAGACTCATATATCAGTCAAGATCATCTTGGATTCAGGTTGGCATCTCGGAGAGACTCATATATCAGTCAAGATCATCTTGGATTCAGGTTGGCATCTCGGAGAGACTCATATATCAGTCAAGATCATCTTGGATTCAGGTTGGCATCTCAGAGAGACTCATATATCAGTCAAGATCATCTTGGATTCAGGTTGGCATCTCGGAGAGACTCATATATCAGTCAAGATCATCTTGGATTCAGGTTGGCATCTCGGAGAGACTCATATATCAGTCAAGATCATCTAGGATTCAGGTTGGCATCTCGGAGAGACTCATATCAGTCAAGATTATCTTGGATTCAGGTTGGCATCTCGGAGAGACTCATATATCAGTCAAGATCATCTTGGATTCAGGTTGGCATCTCGGAGAGACTCATATCAGTCAAGATCATCTTGGATTCAGGTTGGCATCTCGGAGAGACTCAATGATGGCATATTGCACGTTCAACGTATCGGTTTGATGGATATTCTGTGGACCAAATAAATATATTTTTAGTGTGTCTGTGTGTCTGTGTGTGTGTCTGTGTGTGTGTGTGTGTGTGTGTGTCTGTGTGTGTGTGTGTGTGTGTGTGTGTGTGTGTGTGTCTGTGTCTGTGTCTGTGTCTGTGTCTGTGTCTGTGTCTGTGTCTGTGTCTGTGTGTGTGTGTGTGTGTGTGTGTGTGTGTGTGTGTGTGTGTGTCTGTGTGTCTGTGTGTCTGTGTGTGTGTGCACGCGCGTGTCTGTAGCCTACCGTGTAGTCCTCGGCATAATAGCAGTGTCTTAGGTTCAAATGTCTGATGAAGTTCCTGCTGATTTGGTTTGGGTTACCGTGTGGTAGAGAGACACACACCGGACACACCTAGATGGCACCAGAGAGCAACAATCACTCAAAGCAACAAAGTTTCAGCTCAAGTGGCCAACATCCCTCTAGGACTAGAGACTAGGGATGAGGACACACTGGAGGCAGTGACAATTGTTACTAAGTGGAATATCGTGGTTAAACAACACAAAATACGATTTAAAACCCAGTGATTGAAAGCAACAGACGACTTATAACATATGTATGACTGACCACGGGCCCGTTGTCATAGTGATGGTTGTCATTGCAGTGACCCACCAGATCCTGCTCATTCAGACCACTCTCCTGGCAGATCGGACAGACAAACGTCCTCACTGCAGCACTGAGAGAGTAGTAGGGGGAGACAGATAGACACAGAGAGAGTGAGCGTTAGAGAAAAATATGAATAAATGTAGTACTGTAGTTGTATATCTTGAAGACAAGGGTAAATATTCACTTTAAAGTAAACCAGTAGCTTTCTTACTTTGCTAACTGGCCTTGCAGGTTCATGCAAGTCATTAAGAAGTGACACACAATCATGTAAGATTTTTAATGATGAGTTTAGCAGAGGCGGCTGGCGGGACGAGCTATAGGAGGATGGGCTCATTGTAACGGCTGAAATGTAATTCATGGAGTGGTCTCAAACACAAACATATGGAAACCACATGGTTGACTCCGTTCCATTGATTCCATTCCAGCCATTACAATGAGCCCATCCTCCTATAGCTCCGCCCACCAGCCTCCCCTGCTCTGCAGTAGTCTACAATGAGAAGCAAATGTATAAGAACCATACCACCGGTGACTTATCCATCATAAGTGAAGGAGAGGGAAGGTGGATTGCAAACATTCAGCCGTGCAACAATGACTGTGAATCAGCCAGTACAGGGGTAGCTAATGGAGGGGGCATAGAGGTGGGTCTTTGAGTTGGGGAGGGTGTGTGCTGAGGAAGGGCCAGTGGCTGTGGTCCTGGGGCACAGAAAGTCCTGGGGTGGGGTTAGGTGTGGTGATAGGTGCCGGTGCAGGGGCGGCAGCCACAGGGGTAAGAGAGGGGGCAGATGTTCGAGCCATAGTCACGCATGCACCATTGGTAGGGGCAGGAGGGGTGATGGTAGGCGTGGTGATTGGTGTTTGTGAAGTAGGAACAGCAAGAGGAGTAACAGATGTGTGGGTCATAGATGTGTATACATCTTTGACTGGGGCAGGGGGAGTGATGGAGGAGGAAGGTTTGGGGAAGAATCTTGGGGTGGGAAGGGGACGGGCTGTAGTGACTCTGTAACTGGGGTGGGAAGGGAACGGGCTGTAGTGACTCTGTAACTGGGGTGGGAAGGGGATGGGCTGTAGTGACTCTGTAACTGGGGTGGGAAGGGACGGGCTGTAGTGACTCTGTAACTGGGGTGGGAAGGGACGGGCTGTAGTGACTCTGTAACTGGGGTGGGAAGGGGAACGGGCTGTAGTGACACTGTAACTGGGGTGGGAAGGGGACGGCTGTAGTGACTCTGTAACTGGGGTGGGAAGGGGACGGGCTGCAGTGACTCTGTAACTGGGGTGGGAAGGGAACGGGCTGTAGTGACTCTGTAACTGGGGTGGGAAGGGGACGGGCTGTAGTGACTCTGTAACTGGGGTGGGAAGGGAACGGCTGTAGTGATTCTGTAACTGGGGTGGGAAGGGGATGGGCTGTAGTGACTCTGTAACTGGGGTGGGAAGGGAACGGGCTGTAGTGACTCTGTAACTGGGGTGGGAAGGAACGGGCTGTAGTGATTCTGTAACTGGGGTGGGAAGGGACGGGCTGTAGTGATTCTCTTAACTGGGGTGGGAAGGGAACGGGCTGTAGTGACTCTGTAACTGGGGTGGGAAGGGGATGGGCTGTAGTGACTCTGTAACTGGGGTGGGAAGGGGATGGGCTGTAGTGACTCTGTAACTGGGGTGGGAAGGGAACGGGCTGTAGTGACTCTGTAACTGGGGTGGGAAGGGAACGGGCTGTAGTGACTCTGTAACTGGGGTGGGAAGGGAACGGGCTGTAGTGACTCTGTAACTGGGGTGGGAAGGGAACGGGCTGTAGTGATTCTGTAACTGGGGTGGGAAGGGAACGGGCTGTAGTGACTCTGTAACTGGGTGGGAAGGGGACGGCTGTAGTGACTCTGTAACTGGGGTGGGAAGGGGATGGGCTGTAGTGACTCTGTAACTGGGGTGGGAAGGGGATGGGCTGTAGTGACTGTAACTGGGGTGGGAAGGGAACGGGCTGTAGTGACTCTGTAACTGGGGTGGGAAGGGGATGGGCTGTAGTGACTCTGTAACTGGGGTGGGAAGGGAACGGGCTGTAGTGACTCTGTAACTGGGTGGGAAGGGGACGGCTGTAGTGACTCTGTAACTGGGGTGGGAAGGGGATGGGCTGTAGTGACTCTGTAACTGGGGTGGGAAGGGGATGGGCTGTAGTGACTCTGTAACTGGGGTGGGAAGGGAACGGGCTGTAGTGACTCTGTAACTGGGGTGGGAAGGGGATGGGCTGTAGTGACTCTGTAACTGGGGTGGGAAGGGAACGGGCTGTAGTGACTCTGTAACTGGGGTGGGAAGGGAACGGGCTGTAGTGACTCTAACTGGGGTGGGAAGGGGACGGGCAGTAGTGACACTGTAACTGGGGTGGGAAGGGGACGGCTGTAGTGACTCTGTAACTGGGGTGGGAAGGGAACGGGCTGCAGTGACTCTGTAACTGGGGTGGGAAGGGGACGGGCTGTAGTGACTCTGTAACTGGGGTGGGAAGGGGACGGGCTGTAGTGACTCTGTAACTGGGGTGGGAAGGGGACGGCTGTAGTGATTCTGTAACTGGGGTGGGAAGGGGATGGGCTGTAGTGACTCTGTAACTGGGGTGGGAAGGGAACGGGCTGTAGTGACTCTGTAACTGGGGTGGGAAGGGAACGGGCTGTAGTGATTCTGTAACTGGGGTGGGAAGGGAACGGGCTGTAGTGACTCTGTAACTGGGGTGGGAAGGGAACGGGCTGTAGTGACTCTGTAACTGGGGTGGGAAGGGAACGGGCTGTAGTGACTCTGTAACTGGGGTGGGAAGGGAACGGGCTGTAGTGACTCTGTAACTGGGGTGGGAAGGGGATGGGCTGTAGTGACTCTGTAACTGGGGTGGGAAGGGGATGGGCTGTAGTGACTCTGTAACTGGGGTGGGAAGGGAACGGGCTGTAGTGACTCTGTAACTGGGGTGGGAAGGGAACGGGCTGTAGTGACTCTGTAACTGGGGTGGGAAGGAACGGGCTGTAGTGATTCTGTAACTGGGGTGGGAAGGGAACGGGCTGTAGTGATTCTGTAACTGGGGTGGGAAGGGGATGGGCTGTAGTGACTCTGTAACTGGGGTGGGAAGGGAACGGGCTGTAGTGACTCTGTAACTGGGGTGGGAAGGGGATGGGCAGTAGTGACACTGTAACTGGGGTGGGAAGGGGACGGCTGTAGTGACTCTGTAACTGGGTTGTCCATGTATTTGATGTATTTGATACCATTCTACTGGTGTCCATGTATTTGATGCCATTCTACTGGTGTCCATGTATTTGATGCCATTCTACTGGTGTCCATGTATTTGATGCCATTCTACTGGTGTCCATGTATTTGATGTATTTGATGCCATTCTACTGGTGTCCATGTATTTGATGCCATTCTACTGGTGTCCATGTATTTGATGCCATTCTACTGGTGTCCATGTATTTGATGTATTTGATGCCATTCTACTGGTGTCCATGTATTTGATGCCATTCTACTGGTGTCCATGTATTTGATGTATTTGATGCCATTCTACTGGTGTCCATGTATTTGATGCCATTCTACTGGTGTCCATGTATTTGATGTATTTGATGCTATTCTACTGGTGTCCATGTATTTGATGCCATTCTACTGGTGTCCATGTATTTGATGCCATTCTACTGGTGTCCATGTATTTGATGTATTTGATGCTATTCTACTGGTGTCCATGTATTTGATGCCATTCTACTGGTGTCCATGTATTTGATGTATTTGATGCCATTCTACTGGTGTCCATGTATTTGATGCCATTCTACTGGTGTCCATGTATTTGATGTATTTGATGCCATTCTACTGGTGTCCATGTATTTGATGCCATTCTACTGGTGTCCATGTATTTGATGCAATTCTACTGGTGTCCATGCATTTGATGCCATTCTACTGGTGTCCATGTATTTGATGCCATTCTACTGGTGTCCATGTATTTGATGCCATTCTACTGGTGTCCATGTATTTGATGTATTTGATGCCATTCTACTGGTGTCCATGTATTTGATGCCATTCTACTGGTGTCCATGTATTTGATGCCATTCTACTGGTGTCCATGTATTTGATGCCATTCTACTGGTGTCCATGTATTTGATGTCATTCTACTGGTGTCCATGTATTTGATGCCATTCTACTGGTGTCCATGTATTTGATGCCATTCTACTGGTGTCCATGTATTTGATGTCATTCTACTGGTGTCCATGTATTTGATGCCATTCTACTGGTGTCCATGTATTTGATGTCATTCTACTGGTGTCCATGTATTTGATGCCATTCTACTGGTGTCCATGTATTTGATGTATTTGATGCCATTCTACTGGTGTCCATGTATTTGATGCGTTTGATACCATTCTACTGGTGTCCATGTATTTGATGTATTTGATGCCATTCTACTGGTGTCCATGTATTTGATGTATTTGATGCCATTCTACTGGTGTCCATGTATTTGATGCCATTCTACTGGTGTCCATGTATTTGATGTATTTGATGCCATTCTACTGGTGTCCATGTATTTGATGTATTTGATACCATTCTACTGGTGTCCATGTATTTGATGCCATTCTACTGGTGTCCATGTATTTGATGCCATTCTACTGGTGTCCATGTATTTGATGCCATTCTACTGGTGTCCATGTATTTGATGTATTTGATGCCATTCTACTGGTGTCCATGTATTTGATGTATTTGATACCATTCTACTGGTGTCCATGTATTTGATGTATTTGATGCCATTCTACTGGTGTCCATGTATTTGATGTATTTGATGCCATTCTACTGGTGTCCATGTATTTGATGCCATTCTACTGGTGTCCATGTATTTGATGTATTTGATGCCATTCTACTGGTGTCCATGTATTTGATGTATTTGATGCCATTCTACTGGTGTCCATGTATTTGATGCCATTCTACTGGTGTCCATGTATTTGATGCCATTCTACTGGTGTCCATGTATTTGATGTATTTGATGCCATTCTACTGGTGTCCATGTATTTGATGTATTTGATGCCATTCTACTGGTGTCCATGTATTTGATGTATTTGATACCATTCTACTGGTGTCCATGTATTTGATGCCATTCTACTGGTGTCCATGTATTTGATGTATTTGATACCATTCTACTGGTGTCCATGTATTTGATGCCATTCTACTGGTGTCCATGTATTTGATGTATTTGATGCCACTCTACTGGTGTCCATGTATTTGATGTATTTGATACCATTCTACTGGTGTCCATGTATTTGATGCCATTCTACTGGTGTCCATGTATTTGATGTATTTGATGCCACTCTACTGGTGTCCATGTATTTGATGCCATTCTACTGGTGTCCATGTATTTGATGTCATTCTACTGGTGTCCATGTATTTGATACCATTCTACTGGTGTCCATGTATTTGATGCCATTCTACTGGTGTCCATGTATTTGATGCCATTCTACTGGTGTCCATGTATTTGATGCCATTCTACTGGTGTCCATGTATTTGATGCCATTCTACTGGTGTCCATGTATTTGATGCCATTCTACTGGTGTCCATGTATTTGATGTATTTGATGCCATTCTACTGGTGTCCATGTATTTGATACCATTCTACTGGTGTCCATGTATTTGATGCCATTCTACTGGTGTCCATGTATTTGATGCCATTCTACTGGTGTCCATGTATTTGATGTATTTGATGCCATTCTACTGGTGTCCATGTATTTGATGCCATTCTACTGGTGTCCATGTATTTGATGTATTTGATGCCATTCTACTGGTGTCCATGTATTTGATGCCATTCTACTGGTGTCCATGTATTTGATGTATTTGATGCCATTCTACTGGTGTCCATGTATTTGATGCCATTCTACTGGTGTCCATGTATTTGATGTATTTGATGCCATTCTACTGGTGTCCATGTATTTGATGTATTTGATGCCATTCTACTGGTGTCCATGTATTTGATGCCATTCTACTGGTGTCCATGTATTTGATGCCATTCTACTGGTGTCCATGTATTTGATGTATTTGATACCATTCTACTGGTGTCCATGTATTTGATACCATTCTACTGGTGTCCATGTATTTGATGCCATTCTACTGGTGTCCATGTATTTGATGCCATTCTACTGGTGTCCATGTATTTGATGCCATTCTACTGGTGTCCATGTATTTGATGCCATTCTACTGGTGTCCATGTATTTGATGCCATTCTACTGGTGTCCATGTATTTGATGTATTTGATGCTATTCTACTGGTGTCCATGTATTTGATACCATTCTACTGGTGTCCATGTATTTGATGCCATTCTACTGGTGTCCATGTATTTGATACCATTCTACTGGTGTCCATGTATTTGATGTATTTGATGCCATTCTACTGGTGTCCATGTATTTGATGCCATTCTACTGGTGTCCATGTATTTGATGCCATTCTACTGGTGTCCATGTATTTGATACCATTCTACTGGTGTCCATGTATTTGATGTATTTGATGCCATTCTACTGGTGTCCATGTATTTGATACCATTCTACTGGTGTCCATGTATTTGATGTATTTGATGCCATTCTACTGGTGTCCATGTATTTGATGTATTTGATGCCATTCTACTGGTGTCCATGTATTTGATGTATTTGATGCCATTCTACTGGTGTCCATGTATTTGATGTATTTGATGCCATTCTACTGGTGTCCATGTATTTGATGCCATTCTACTGGTGTCCATGTATTTGATGCCATTCTACTGGTGTCCATGTATTTGATGCCATTCTACTGGTGTCCATGTATTTGATGCCATTCTACTGGTGTCCATGTATTTGATGTATTTGATACCATTCTACTGGTGTCCATGTATTTGATGCCATTCTACTGGTGTCCATGTATTTGATGCCATTCTACTGGTGTCCATGTATTTGATGTATTTGATACCATTCTACTGGTGTCCATGTATTTGATGCCATTCTACTGGTGTCCATGTATTTGATGTATTTGATGCCATTCTACTGGTGTCCATGTATTTGATGTATTTGATACCATTCTACTGGTGTCCATGTATTTGATACCATTCTACTGGTGTCCATGTATTTGATACCATTCTACTGGTGTCCATGTATTTGATGTATTTGATGCCATTCTACTGGTGTCCATGTATTTGATGCCATTCTACTGGTGTCCATGTATTTGATGCCATTCTACTGGTGTCCATGTATTTGATGTATTTGATGCCATTCTACTGGTGTCCATGTATTTGATGTATTTGATACCATTCTACTGGTGTCCATGTATTTGATGCCATTCTACTGGTGTCCATGTATTTGATGTATTTGATGCCATTCTACTGGTGTCCATGTATTTGATGCCATTCTACTGGTGTCCATGTATTTGATGTATTTGATGCCATTCTACTGGTGTCCATGTATTTGATGCGTTTGATACCATTCCATTGGTTCCGTTCCAGCAATTATTATGAGCCTTCCTCTCCTCAGCAGCCTCCTGTGGTTTAGAAACCTAATGTACTCCCAGGGTCTCTACATGGTTTTGCTGTATCTGGCTCTGTGTGTTTGACTGTGTATAGACCAGTCCCTCACTCACCTCTGGATATCACCTGTCACAGGTCTCGTTGCTGGGGTGTAAATCCTCGTCAAGCCAGAGAGAGATTGATCCAACCTGATGACTGTGGTCCTCGTCTGGACTGTGACTCCAGTGGCACCAACAGGCATTATGTCATCAGCCTGTGCCTTAACTCTGCACAAAGGGCAGTGGGGTATCCACTTTAAAGAGCGCGAGAGACATAGTCGGCAGAACCTGCAACACACACACACACACAGCACACACACACAGCACACAGCACACACACACGCACACAGCACACAGCACACAGCACACAGCACACAGCACACACACACAGCACACAGCACACAGCACACACACACAGCACACACACACAGCACACACACACAGCACACACACAGCACACACACACAGCACACACACACAGCACACACACACAGCACACACACACAGCACACACACTTCATTCAATTAAATGCAGAAGCAACATGCATAACTGTGGTAATGGTCCACTGATAAAATGGGCACATTCTTCAGTCATGAAGTTTACACTTACAGAATCAAACCTGCAAGAACCTATTTCCCAACACTGCAGCTATGTCATAGATCCAGACAACATTGATCATAACATTGAAAGAAAAAGGTTAAAGTACTCTCATCCACATTTAGATAGGCTGCCTTCTCTCAGAAGAGGAATTACCATATAAGTATAATATTTGGGAATATCAGGGGATTTTGCTTTGTGGTGTGAGGGAAAATTCCCCTCGTGTAAAGACACGCTATCAAGTGTTATTGGACGGGGTGGAGGAAGTAAAGAACCTTTTTTATTACTTAGAGTCATTGGTAAAATCATATCATATGATCTTTGACAAGACATCCATAAACTAAACTGTAATCTACTTTACAAACAATTTGATGTCAATCTCATCTCAGTAGTTTATCGTATTACTCAAGCGATGTTGAAAAGCACTGTAAATGAGAAACATCAATGTGCACATATACGTACTGTTGCCTTTGCTGATGGTCTTTATTGACAGAAATAGAGAATTCATAGAACACTTATTTGAGGGAGTTCAGACACTGAGTTAATTATATTAGAGAGAATGACCTATTTGGGATTAGAGACCGTTATAGACCATCCGCTCCGGGAAGTGAACCTAATTTACATTCACTCAATTTAAATAGAAAGACCAGGCTACACGTTAAGGTACAGATTAGGCTGGAAGCTGTGGAGTAACACTAGATAATATGCCAATAAAAAGAGGTTACTCACACATGAGAGCAGGCAGCAGGGTGATGTGGATCCATCAGGGGGCTCATACAGATGGGACACTCATCCTCAGATGGGGTCTCTGGGCCTGCTGCAGAGTGGGCCATACTTTGGCTGGGAAAGATTCTCTCTTCAGGACAGAGTACACTACAGTCTCCCCTGGGGCCGGTGTGGTGTGTGTGAGGCAGCGACTGTACTGCCTTGCTAAAAAAAAAAATACCTGGCTACCTACCTCAGAGCACAGCCTCTTAGCTACAGACCCAGCCCATAGGAGGGAAACTCCAATCACACAGCTGACCGAGTTCTTTAGTCCAGGGACTTTCTGGACTGTCTTTACTGAAAGCAAACTCACTTTCCGGGAGAGGGTGTGTGTGTGTGTGTGTGTGTGTGTGTGTGTGTGTGTGTGTGTGTGTGTGTGTGTGTGTGTGTGTGTGTGTGTGTGTGTGTGTGTGTGTGTGTGACAACTAGGTTCTCAGGATAAGGCATGACAATGAAGACTTGAACTGGGTACTCGGTATCCAGGAAGGCACACCACACAGTACTACAAAAAAATATAACAGCTTTTATTAAAAAAGGGCAATGTGCAGTTGCTACATCCATTTTGTTGACTTAGAAATGAATGATATGTACCAAAGGATTCTTCAAGAATATAACTGATAATTGCCTCGTGAGCTTAGTTCAACTGTAGTACCCCATCTGAAACCAAAATATAAGCTTGTTTTAAATGTAAACAGACACTGTATAGCATCAAATTGTTTAAAAAAATATACTTTTGATATCATGGATGGCCAGTCATTGCATCCATGGCACTGCCTATGAATGGTTACATTTCTCCCTCAGATGTTTATCAATAACAGTGGTGGGGACCACGTCTTGTTATTGTTTCAACTGCTGATTGGCAGTTGAAACAATTCATATTAAATTAATATTAAAATAGAATATTAAAATCGTACACAAGCTGACAAAACACAAACAGTACCTTGCTTGCTGTCTTTAAGGGCTCCTGAGTGCTGCAGCGGTCTAAGGCACTGCATCTCAGTGCTAGAGGCGTCACTACAGACCCTGGTTTGATTCCAGGCTGTATCACAACCGGCCGTGATTGGGACTCCCATAGGGAGGCATACAATTGGCCCGGCGTCGTCCGGGTTTGGCCGGGGGAGGCCATCATTGTAAATAAGAATTTGTTCTTAACTGACTTACCTAGTTAAATAAAGGTTAAATTTAAAAAAATTAAAAGCCAAAAAGCCAAACACAAATTGTACTCATAGCAGGATAGTAACACATTAACAGAAACTGGATAGAATAGGAGAAGAGTGCTGTAACGGATAGCTCACGTTTTACAGGCTTCTGACCAATTCTGCAGTTTTGTGTGGTTTTTTTTTGTACATAATGTTTCCGCCATTGTTTCCTATGGCGCAGGACATACCGCTCAGGACCTACATACTGCTCACCCCGGACCAGGACATACTGCTCACCCCGGACCAGGACATACTGCTCACCCCGGACCAGGACATACTGCTCACCCCGGACCAGGACATACTGCTCACCCCGGACCAGGACATACCGCTCACCCCGGACCAGGACATACTGCTCACCCCGGACCAGGACCTACTGCTCACCCCGGACCAGGACCTACTGCTCACCCCGGACCAGGACCTACCGCTCACCCCGGACCAGGACATACTGCTCACCCCGGACCAGGACCTACTGCTCACCCCGGACCAGGACCTACTGCTCACCCCGGACCAGGACATACTGCTCACCCCGGACCAGGACCTACCGCTCACCCCGGACCAGGACCTACCGCTCACCCCGGACCAGGACCTACTGCTCACCCCGGACCAGGACCTACTGCTCACCCCGGACCAGGACCTACTGCTCACCCCGGACCAGGACATACTGCTCCCCGACCAGGACCGGACCAGGACCTACTGCTCACCCCGGACCAGACATACAGGACATACTGCTCACCCCGGACCAGGACCTACTGCTCACCCCGGACCAGGACATACTGCTCACCCCGGACCAGGACATACCGCTCACCCCGGACCAGGACCTACTGCTCACCCCGGACCAGGACATACCGCTCACCCCGGACCAGGACCTACTGCTCACCCCGGACCAGGACATACTGCTCCCCCGGACCAGGACCTACTCACCCCGACCAGGACATACTGCACACCCGGACCAGGACATACTGCTCACCCCGACCAGGACCACTGGACAGGACATACCGCTCACCCCGGACCAGGACATACTGCTCACCCCGGACCAGGACCTACTGCTCACCCCGGACCAGGACATACTGCTCACCCCGGACCAGGACATACTGCTCACCCCGGACCAGGACCTAATCTCGGAGACTTGGAAAAGGAAGAGAGGCTGACATGTGGGCGCCTTGACGAAATAACATTGGCAAATAAATAATCCGCCTTTACCCTCCATTCTATTGGTGAATATACAATCACTTGAGAACAAACTGGACAAGCGCCAGTCGAGACTAACCTATCAATGGGAACAGTAATCTATCTAACCTATCAATGGGAACAGTAATCTATCTAACTTATCAATGGGACCTGAAGAACAGTAATATCCTATGCTTCTCGGAGTCGTGGCTGAACAAGGACATGGCTCGTATACACTGAGTGTACAAAACATTAAGAACAAGTTCTTTCCCTGACATAGACTGACCAGGTGAATACTGAGGAAAGCTTTGATCCCTTGTTGATGTCACTTGTTTAAATCCACTTCAATCAGTGTAGATGAAGGAGATGAGACAGGTTAATAAACAAGGGTTTTTAATCCTTGAGACAATTGAGACATGCATTGTGTATGTGTGCCATTCAGAGGGTGGATGTTCAAGACAAAATATTGCCTTTGTGGAGGATATGGTAGTAGGATTCCAGGCACACCGGTTTGAGTGTGTTAAGAACTGCAATGTTGCTGGGTTTTTCATGCTCAACAGTTTCCTGTGTGTATCAACAACAGACACAATTGTGGGAAGCATTGGAGTCAACATGGGCCAGCATCCCTGTACAACGCTTTTGACACCTTGTAGAGTCCACGACTCAATGAACTGAGGCTGTTCTGAGGGCAAAGGGGGGTTGCAACTCAATATTAAGAAGGTGTTCCTAATGTTTTAGTTTATTTTTTCTATGCATCGGCAGGATTGAACAGCAGACTTGGGTAAGCTCAAGGGGGAGATGTTTGTCTCTTTCTTAACAATGGCTGGTGCGCAATCTCTAATATTAAGGAAGTCTCAAGGTTCTGCTCGCCTGAGTTAGAACACCTCATGAGAAGCTGCAGACCAGTGCTCCCGCTAAGCTGTGCAGTAGCCCCGAGACGACCACGTAGCTCCCCAGGGACAGCAGCACAGAGCGCTGAAGAAATATCAGCCCACGGAGAGAAGAATGAGATTGAACTTGAAGTTTTCCCTGTTAGTAGCACTATCAATGTCTCTCTTTACTGTGGCCATTGTGATCGAGTCAATGCAATGTTAGCCACTTTCAATGCAACATACCAAAACAAAACAAACTATGCAAGATAGGATTCTATGGTGCACCACTCAGCTCTTACTCTACACCAGGCCTGAGCAATTATTTTCCATGGAGGGCCACATTAGACTATATTTTTGCCACAGAATCATATCACAGGATTATACATTGTGTGTATGACCGTGCTGACAGATATATTTACTGTAAATCACATCGAGATAGGCTACTTATTTCACTTTTTTAACATGCACAGAAATAAAACACATCCATGTTCTCCTTTTGGTGGGTATTTTCATTATTACACATCCAATGAAACTACACGGAGGGAAAGGTAGAATGTGCATTCAGCACCACGGACAGAACTCTTGTTAACGCACAAAAACACAAGAGAGAGACAGAGCTCAACATTACATTTAAATGACTCAATCAGAGTTAGGAGTGGAAGTCTCTGACGGCTATTGACTAGAGTAGTGAAGTCAGGTATAGTCAGTAAGAGACGATCTGTGCCTTGTTATATTTCATCACTGAAAATGTATGTTCACATACATAGGTTGACCCAAACAGTACAAACGTCTTCTGAGCATGACCCCTAATCTTTATAAAGCTTTGTTCATAGAGAGACGCATAGAAGCTCGTCAGTGGCATTGTTTTGAATAGTTCTCCAATCACTGCATCAGACTGAAGATGGATCAGCTCAAGTTGCAGGTCAGTGGGAACGTTATCCACATTGAAGGTGAAAGGAGAGGAAACCAACAGCATGTCTTTTTCTAACACTTTGAAATCCTCAAAACGACAACAAAACTCATCGCTCAAAGCAGCAGCGATGTATACTTCTCCCCCGGTCATCTGACAGGGAACGGACTAGTAGTGTCAGAAGGTCATCTGATAGGGTAGAGACTAGTAGTGTCAGAAGGTCATCTGATAGGGAACAGACTAGTAGTGTCATCTGATAGGGTACAGACTAGTAGTGTCAGAAGGTCATCTGATAGGGAACAGACTAGTAGTGTCAGAAGGTCATCTGATAGGGAACAGACTAGTAGTGTCAGAAGGTCATCTGATAGGGAACAGACTAGTAGTGTCAGAAGGTCATCTGATAGGGAACAGACTAGTAGTGTCAGAAGGTCATCTGATAGGGAACAGACTAGTAGTGTCAGAAGGTCATCTGATAGGGAACAGACTAGTAGTGTCAGAAGGTCATCTGATAGGGTACAGACTAGTAGTGTCATCTGATAGGGTACAGACTAGTAGTGTCAGAAGGTCATCTGATAGGGAACAGACTAGTAGTGTCAGAAGGTCATCTGATAGGGTACAGACTAGTAGTGTCAGAAGGTCATCTGACAGGGAACAGACTAGTAGTGTCAGAAGGTCATCTGATAGGGTACAGACTAGTAGTGTCATCATCTGATAGGGTACAGACTAGTAGTGTCAGAAGGTCATCTGATAGGGAACAGACTAGTAGTGTCAGAAGGTCATCTGATAGGGAACAGACTAGTAGTGTCAGAAGGTCATCTGATAGGGAACAGACTAGTAGTGTCAGAAGGTCATCTGATAGGGTACAGACTAGTAGTGTCATCTGAAGGGTACAGACTAGTAGTGTCAGAAGGTCATCTGATAGGGAACAGACTAGTAGTGTCAGAAGGTCATCTGATAGGGAACAGACTAGTAGTGTCAGAAGGTCATCTGATAGGGAACAGACTAGTAGTGTCAGAAGGTCATCTGATAGGGAACAGACTAGTAGTGTCAGAAGGTCATCTGATAGGGAACAGACTAGTAGTGTCAGGTCATCTGATAGGGAACAGACTAGTAGTGTCATCTGATAGGGAACAGACTAGTAGTGTCATCTGATAGGGAACAGACTAGTAGTGTCAGGTCATCTGACAGGGAACAGACTAGTAGTGTCAGAAGGTCATCTGATAGGGAACAGACTAGTAGTGTCAGAAGGTCATCTGATAGGGAACAGACTAGTAGTGTCAGAAGGTCATCTGACAGGGAACAGACTAGTAGTGTCAGAAGGTCATCTGATAGGGAACAGACTAGTAGTGTCAGAAGGTCATCTGACAGGGAACAGACTAGTAGTGTCAGAAGGTCATCTGATAGGGAACAGACCAGTAGTGTCAGAAGGTCATCTGATAGGGAACAGACTAGTAGTGTCAGAAGGTCATCTGACAGGGAACAGACTAGTAGTGTCATCTGATAGGGAACAGACTAGTAGTGTCAGAAGGTCATCTGACAGGGAACAGACTAGTAGTGTCATCTGATAGGGAACAGACTAGTAGTGTCAGAAGGTAATCTGATAGGGAACAGACTCGTAATGTCATCTGATAGGGAACAGACTAGTAATGTCATCTGATAGGGTACAGACTAGTAGTGTCAGAAGGTCATCTGATAGGGAACAGACTAGTAGTGTCAGAAGGTCATCTGATAGGGTACAGACTAGTAGTGTCATCTGATAGGGTACAGACTAGTAGTGTCAGAAGGTCATCTGATAGGGAACAGACTAGTAGTGTCAGAAGGTCATCTGACAGGGAACAGACTAGTAGTGTCAGAAGGTCATCTGATAGGGAACAGACTAGTAGTGTCAGAAGGTCATCTGATAGGGAACAGACTAGTAGTGTCAGAAGGTCATCTGATAGGGTACAGACTAGTAGTGTCAGGTCATCTGACAGGGAACAGACTAGTAGTGTCAGAAGGTCATCTGATAGGGAACAGACTAGTAGTGTCAGAAGGTCATCTGATAGGGTACAGACTAGTAGTGTCAGAAGGTCATCTGATAGGGAACAGACTAGTAGTGTCAGAAGGTCATCTGACAGGGAACAGACTAGTAGTGTCAGAAGGTCATCTGATAGGGAACAGACTAGTAGTGTCAGAAGGTCATCTGATAGGGTACAGACTAGTAGTGTCATCTGATTGGGTACAGACTAGTAGTGTCAGAAGGTCATCTGATAGGGAACAGACTAGTAGTGTCAGAAGGTCATCTGATAGGGAACAGACTAGTAGTGTCAGAAGGTCATCTGATAGGGTACAGACTAGTAGTGTCAGAAGGTCATCTGATAGGGAACAGACTAGTAGTGTCAGAAGGTCATCTGATAGGGTAACAGACTAGTAGTGTCAGAAGGTCATCTGATAGGGTACAGACTAGTAGTGTCAGAAGGTCATCTGACAGGGAACAGACTAGTAGTGTCAGAAGGTCATCTGATAGGGAACAGACTAGTAGTGTCAGAAGGTCATCTGATAGGGTACAGACTAGTAGTGTCATCTGATAGGGTAACAGACTAGTAGTGTCAGAAGGTCATCTGATAGGGAACAGACTAGTAGTGTCAGAAGGTCATCTGACAGGGAACAGACTAGTAGTGTCAGAAGGTCATCTGATAGGGAACAGACTAGTAGTGTCAGAAGGTCATCTGATAGGGAACAGACTAGTAGTGTCAGAAGGTCATCTGATAGGGAACAGACTAGTAGTGTCAGAAGGTCATCTGATAGGGAACAGACTAGTAGTGTCAGGTCATCTGACAGGGAACAGACTAGTAGTGTCAGGTCATCTGACAGGGAACAGACTAGTAGTGTCAGAAGGTCATCTGATAGGGAACAGACTAGTAGTGTCAGAAGGTCATCTGACAGGGAACAGACTAGTAGTGTCATCTGATAGGGAACAGACTAGTAGTGTCATCTGATAGAGAACAGACTAGTAGTGTCAGAAGGTCATCTGATAGGGAACAGACTAGTAGTGTCAGAAGGTCATCTGATAGGGAACAGACTAGTAGTGTCAGAAGGTCATCTGACAGGGAACAGACTAGTAATGTCATCTGATAGGGAACAGACTAGTAATGTCATCTGATAGGGAACAGACTAGTAGTGTCAGAAGGTCATCTGATAGGGTACAGACTAGTAATGTCATCTGATAGGGTACAGACTAGTAGTGTCAGAAGGTCATCTGATAGGGTACAGACTAGTAGTGTCATCTGATAGGGTACAGACTAGTAGTGTCAGAAGGTCATCTGACAGGGAACAGACTAGTAGTGTCAGAAGGTCATCTGATAGGGAACAGACTAGTAGTGTCAGAAGGTCATCTGATAGGGAACAG
This sequence comes from Oncorhynchus keta, assembly GCF_023373465.1. NCBI lineage: Eukaryota > Metazoa > Chordata > Actinopteri > Salmoniformes > Salmonidae > Oncorhynchus > Oncorhynchus keta. Next base: position 803,343 of record NC_068446.1, on the reverse strand, counting down.
ACTAGTAGTGTCAGAAGGTCATCTGACAGGGAACAGACTAGTAGTGTCAGAAGGTCATCTGATAGGGAACAGACTAGTAGTGTCAGAAGGTCATCTGATAGGGAACAGACTAGTAGTGTCAGAAGGTCATCTGATAGGGAACAGACTAGTAGTGTCAGGTCATCTGATAGGGAACAGACTAGTAGTGTCAGGTCATCTGATAGGGAACAGACTAGTAGTGTCAGAAGGTCATCTGATAGGGAACAGACTAGTAGTGTCAGAAGATCATCTGACAGGGAACAGACTAGTAGTGTCATCTGATAGGGAACAGACTAGTAGTGTCATCTGATAGAGAACAGACTAGTAGTGTCAGAAGGTCATCTGATAGGGAACAGACTAGTAGTGTCAGAAGGTCATCTGATAGGGTACAGACTAGTAGTGTCAGAAGGTCATCTGACAGGGAACAGACTAGTAGTGTCAGAAGGTCATCTGATAGGGTACAGACTAGTAGTGTCATCTGATAGGGTACAGACTAGTAGTGTCATCTGATAGGGTACAGACTAGTAGTGTCATCTGATAGGGTACAGACTAGTAGTGTCAGAAGGTCATCTGATAGGGAACAGACTAGTAGTGTCAGAAGGTCATCTGATAGGGAACAGACTAGTAGTGTCAGAAGGTCATCTGATAGGGAACAGACTAGTAGTGTCAGAAGGTCATCTGATAGGGACCAGACTAGTAGTGTCAGAAGGTCATCTGATAGAGAACAGACTAGTAGTGTCAGAAGGTCATCTGATAGGGAACAGACTAGTAGTGTCAGAAGGTCATCTGATAGGGTACAGACTAGTAGTGTCAGGTCATCTGACAGGGAACAGACTAGTAGTGTCAGGTCATCTGACAGGGAACAGACTAGTAGTGTCAGAAGGTCATCTGATAGGGAACAGACTAGTAGTGTCAGAAGATCATCTGATAGGGAACAGACTAGTAGTGTCATCTGATAGGGAACAGACTAGTAGTGTCATCTGATAGAGAACAGACTAGTAGTGTCAGAAGGTAATCTGATAGGGAACAGACTAGTAGTGTCAGAAGGTCATCTGATAGGGTACAGACTAGTAGTGTCAGAAGGTCATCTGATAGGGAACAGACTAGTAGTGTCAGAAGGTCATCTGATAGGGTACAGACTAGTAGTGTCAGAAGGTCATCTGATAGGGTACAGACTAGTAGTGTCAGAAGGTCATCTGATAGGGAACAGACTAGTAATGTCAGAAGGTCATCTGATAGGGAACAGACTAGTAGTGTCAGAAGGTCATCTGATAGGGAACAGACTAGTAGTGTCAGAAGGTCATCTGATAGGGAACAGACTAGTAGTGTCATCTGATAGGGTACAGACTAGTAGTGTCAGAAGGTCATCTGATAGGGAACAGACTAGTAGTGTCAGAAGGTCATCTGATAGGGAACAGACTAGTAGTGTCAGAAGGTCATCTGATAGGGAACAGACTAGTAGTGTCAGAAGGTCATCTGATAGGGAACAGACTAGTAGTGTCAGAAGGTCATCTGATAGGGAACAGACTAGTAGTGTCAGGTCATCTGACAGGGAACAGACTAGTAGTGTCAGGTCATCTGATAGGGAACAGACTAGTAGTGTCAGAAGGTCATCTGATAGGGTACAGACTAGTAGTGTCAGAAGGTCATCTGATAGGGAACAGACTAGTAGTGTCATCTGATTGGGTACAGACTAGTAGTGTCAGAAGGTCATCTGATAGGGAACAGACTAGTAGTGTCAGAAGGTCATCTGATAGGGAACAGACTAGTAGTGTCAGAAGGTCATCTGATAGGGTACAGACTAGTAGTGTCAGAAGGTCATCTGATAGGGAACAGACTAGTAGTGTCAGAAGGTCATCTGATAGGGTACAGACTAGTAGTGTCAGAAGGTCATCTGATAGGGAACAGACTAGTAGTGTCAGAAGGTCATCTGATAGGGAACAGACTAGTAGTGTCAGAAGGTCATCTGATAGGGAACAGACTAGTAGTGTCAGAAGGTCATCTGATAGGGTACAGACTAGTAGTGTCATCTGATAGGGTACAGACTAGTAGTGTCAGAAGGTCATCTGATAGGGAACAGACTAGTAGTGTCAGAAGGTCATCTGATAGGGAACAGACTAGTAGTGTCAGAAGGTCATCTGATAGGGAACAGACTAGTAGTGTCAGAAGGTCATCTGATAGGGAACAGACTAGTAGTGTCAGAAGGTCATCTGATAGGGAACAGACTAGTAGTGTCAGAAGGTCATCTGATAGGGAACAGACTAGTAGTGTCAGAAGGTCATCTGATAGGGAACAGACTAGTAGTGTCAGAAGGTCATCTGATAGAGAACAGACTAGTAGTGTCAGAAGGTCATCTGATAGGGAACAGACTAGTAGTGTCAGAAGGTCATCTGATAGGGAACAGACTAGTAGTGTCAGAAGGTCATCTGATAGGGAACAGACTAGTAGTGTCATCTGATAGGGAACAGACTAGTAGTGTCATCTGATAGGGAACAGACTAGTAGTGTCATCTGATAGGGAACAGACTAGTAGTGTCAGAAGGTCATCTGATAGGGAACAGACTAGTAGTGTCAGAAGGTCATCTGACAGGGAACAGACTAGTAGTGTCAGAAGGTCATCTGATAGGGAACAGACTAGTAGTGTCAGAAGGTCATCTGATAGAGAACAGACTAGTAGTGTCAGAAGGTCATCTGATAGGGAACAGACTAGTAGTGTCATCTGATAGGGAACAGACTAGTAGTGTCAGAGGGTCATCTGATAGGGAACAGACTAGTAGTGTCAGAAGGTCATCTGATAGGGAACAGACTAGTAGTGTCAGAAGGTCATCTGATAGGGAACAGACTAGTAGTGTCAGAAGGTCATCTGATAGGGAACAGACTAGTAGTGTCAGAAGGTCATCTGATAGAGAACAGACTAGTAGTGTCAGAAGGTCATCTGATAGGGAACAGACTAGTAGTGTCAGAAGGTCATCTGATAGGGAACAGACTAGTAGTGTCAGAAGGTCATCTGATAGGGAACAGACTAGTAGTGTCAGAAGGTCATCTGATAGGGAACAGACTAGTAGTGTCAGAAGGTCATCTGATAGGGAACAGACTAGTAGTGTCATCTGATAGGGAACAGACTAGTAGTGTCATCTGATAGGGAACAGACTAGTAGTGTCATCATCTGATAGGGAACAGACTAGTAGTGTCAGAAGATCATCTGATAGGGAACAGACTAGTAGTGTCAGAAGGTCATCTGATAGGGAACAGACTAGTAGTGTCAGAAGGTCATCTGATAGGGAACAGACTAGTAGTGTCAGAAGGTCATCTGATAGGGAACAGACTAGTAGTGTCAGAAGGTCATCTGATAGGGAACAGACTAGTAGTGTCAGAAGGTCATCTGATAGGGAACAGACTAGTAGTGTCATCTGATAGGGTACAGACTAGTAGTGTCAGAAGGTCATCTGATAGGGAACAGACTAGTAGTGTCATCTGATAGGGAACAGACTAGTAGTGTCAGAAGGTCATCTGATAGGGAACAGACTAGTAGTGTCAGAAGGTCATCTGATAGGGAACAGACTAGTAGTGTCAGAAGGTCATCTGATAGGGAACAGACTAGTAGTGTCATCTGATAGGGAACAGACTAGTAGTGTCATCTGATAGGGAACAGACTAGTAGTGTCATCTGATAGGGAACAGACTAGTAGTGTCATCTGATAGGGAACAGACTAGTAGTGTCATCTGATAGGGAACAGACTAGTAGTGTCAGAAGGTCATCTGATAGGGAACAGACTAGTAGTGTCATCTGATAGGGAACAGACTAGTAGTGTCAGAAGGTCATCTGATAGGGAACAGACTAGTAGTGTCAGAAGGTCATCTGATAGGGAACAGACTAGTAGTGTCAGAAGGTCATCTGATAGGGTACAGACTAGTAGTGTCAGAAGGTCATCTGATAGGGAACAGACTAGTAGTGTCAGAAGGTCATCTGATAGGGAACAGACTAGTAGTGTCAGAAGGTCATCTGATAGGGAACAGACTAGTAGTGTCAGAAGGTCATCTGATAGGGAACAGACTAGTAGTGTCAGAAGGTCATCTGATAGGAAACAGACTAGTAGTTTCAGAAGGTCATCTGATAGGGAACAGACTAGTAGTGTCAGAAGGTCATCTGATAGGGAACAGACTAGTAGTGTCATCTGATAGGGAACAGACTAGTAGTGTCAGAAGGTCATCTGATAGGGTACAGACTAGTAGTGTCAGAAGGTCATCTGATAGGGTACAGACTAGTAGTGTCAGAAGGTCATCTGATAGGGAACAGACTAGTAGTGTCATCTGATAGGGAACAGACTAGTAGTGTCAGAAGGTCATCTGATAGGGTACAGACTAGTAGTGTCAGAAGGTCATCTGATAGGGAACAGACTAGTAGTGTCAGAAGGTCATCTGATAGGGAACAGACTAGTAGTGTCAGAAGGTCATCTGATAGGGAACAGACTAGTAGTGTCAGAAGGTCATCTGATAGGGAACAGACTAGTAGTGTCAGAAGGTCATCTGATAGGGAACAGACTAGTAGTGTTGGAAGGTCATCTGATAGGGTACAGACTAGTAGTGTCAGAAGGTCATCTGATAGGGAACAGACTAGTAGTGTCAGAAGGTCATCTGATAGGGAACAGACTAGTAGTGTCAGAAGGTCATCTGATAGGGAACAGACTAGTAGTGTCATCGGATAGGGAACAGACTAGTAGTGTCATCATCTGACAGGGAACAGACTAGTAGTGTCAGAAGGTCATCTGATAGGGAACAGACTAGTAGTGTCAGAAGGTCATCTGATAGGGAACAGACTAGTAGTGTCAGAAGGTCATCTGATAGAGAACAGACTAGTAGTGTCAGAAGGTCATCTGATAGGGAACAGACTAGTAGTGTCAGAAGGTCATCTGATAGGGAACAGACTAGTAGTGTCATCTGATAGGGAACAGACTAGTAGTGTCCGAAGGTCATCTGATAGGGAACAGACTAGTAGTGTCAGAAGGTCATCTGATAGGGAACAGACTAGTAGTGTCAGAAGGTCATCTGATAGGGAACAGACTAGTAGTGTCCGAAGGTCATCTGATAGGGAACAGACTAGTAGTGTCAGAAGGTCATCTGATAGGGAACAGACTAGTAGTGTCATCTGATAGGGAACAGACTAGTAGTGTCATCTGATAGGGAACAGACTAGTAGTGTCATCTGATAGGGAACAGACTAGTAGTGTCAGAAGGTCATCTGATAGGGAACAGACTAGTAGTGTCAGAAGGTCATCTGATAGTGAACAGACTAGTAGTGTCATCTGATAGGGAACAGACTAGTAGTGTCAGAAGGTCATCTGATAGGGAACAGACTAGTAGTGTCAGAAGGTCATCTGATAGGGAACAGACTAGTAGTGTCAGAAGGTCATCTGATAGGGAACAGACTAGTAGTGTCAGAAGGTCATCTGATAGGGAACAGACTAGTAGTGTCAGAAGGTCATCTGATAGGGAACAGACTAGTAGTGTCAGAAGGTCATCTGATAGGGAACAGACTAGTAGTGTCAGAAGGTCATCTGATAGGGAACAGACTAGTAGTGTCAGAAGGTCATCTGATAGGGAACAGACTAGTAGTGTCAGAAGGTCATCTGATAGGGAACAGACTAGTAGTGTTGGAAGGTCATCTGATAGGGAACAGACTGGTAGTGTCAGAAGGTCATCTGATAGGGAACAGACTGGTAGTGTCAGAAGGTCATCTGATAGGGAACAGACTAGTAGTGTCATCTGATAGGGAACAGACTAGTAGTGTCAGAAGGTCATCTGATAGGGAACAGACTAGTAGTGTCAGAAGGTCGTCTGATAGGGAACAGACTAGTAGTGTCAGAAGGTCATCTGATAGGGAACAGACTAGTAGTGTCAGAAGGTCATCTGATAGGGAACAGACTAGTAGTGTCATCTGATAGGGAACAGACTAGTAGTGTCATCTGATAGGGAACAGACTAGGAGTGTCAGAAGGTCATCTGATAGGGTACAGACTAGTAGTGTCATCTGACAGGGAACAGACTAGTAGTGTCATCTGATAGGGAACAGACTAGTAGTGTCAGAAGGTCATCTGATAGGGAACAGACTAGTAGTGTCAGAAGGTCATCTGATAGGGAACAGACTAGTAGTGTCAGAAGGTCATCTGATAGGGAACAGACTAGTAGTGTCAGAAGGTCATCTGATAGGGAACAGACTAGTAGTGTCAGAAGGTCATCTGATAGGGAACAGACTAGTCGTGTCAGAAGGTCATCTGATAGGGAACAGACTAGTAGTGTTGGAAGGTCATCTGATAGGGAACAGACTGGCAGTGTCAGAAGGTCATCTGATAGGGAACAGACTGGTAGTGTCAGAAGGTCATCTGATAGGGAACAGACTAGTAGTGTCAGAAGGTCATCTGATAGGGAACAGACTAGTAGTGTCATCTGATAGGGAACAGACTAGTACTGTCATCTGATAGGGAACAGACTAGTAGTGTCATCTGATAGGGAACAGACTAGTAGTGACAGAAGGTCATCTGATAGGGTACAGACTAGTAGTGTCATCTGATAGGGAACAGACTAGTAGTGTCATCTGATAGGGAACAGACTAGTAGTGTCAGAAGGTCATCTGATAGGGAACAGACTAGTAGTGTCAGAAGGTCATCTGATAGGGTACAGACTAGTAGTGTCAGAAGGTCATCTGACAGGGTACAGACTAGTAGTGTCAGAAGGTCATCTGATAGTGAACAGACTAGTAGTGTCAGAAGGTCATCTGATAGGGAACAGACTAGTAGTGTCAGAAGGTCATCTGATAGGGAACAGACTAGTAGTGTCATCTGATAGGGTACAGACTAGTAGTGTCAGAAGGTCATCTGATAGGGTACAGACTAGTAGTGTCAGAAGGTCATCTGATAGTGAACAGACTAGTAGTGTCAGAAGGTCATCTGATAGGGAACAGACTAGTAGTGTCAGAAGGTCATCTGATAGGGTACAGACTAGTAGTGTCAGAAGGTAATCTGATAGGGAACAGACTAGTAAGGTCATCTGATAGGGAACAGACTAGTAGTGTCAGAAGGTCATCTGATAGGGAACAGACTAGTAGTGTCATCTGATAGGGAACAGACTAGTAGTGTCAGAAGGTCATCTGATAGGGAACAGACTAGTAGTGTCAGAAGGTCGTCTGATAGGGAACAGACTAGTAGTGTCATCTGATAGGGAACAGACTAGTAGTGTCAGAAGGTCATCTGATAGGGAACAGACTAGTAGTGTCAGAAGGTCATCTGATAGGGAACAGACTAGTAGTGTCAGAAGGTCATCTGATAGGGAACAGACTAGTAGTGTCATCTGATAGGGAACAGACTAGTAGTGTCAGAAGGTCATCTGATAGGGAACAGACTAGTAGTGTCAGAAGGTCATCTGATAGGGAGCAGACTAGTAGTGT
>NC_068446.1:776016-795788 GCF_023373465.1 Oncorhynchus keta | reverse complement strand
ACTAGTAGTGTCGGAAGATGGGTGAAATTGTTAGTGAGATTGTTGGCTTCTACAGGAGGACCAATTTTCCCTTCCCTTTCCCTGACAAGGATGTACATCTGATGTGCAAAAAGGCCCTTCCCTTGTAGTCTGGAATTCAGTTCATTCATGAGGGCCATGATGTCCACGGTGAAGGCAAAATCAGCCAACCATTCTTTATCTTGCAGCTGAGGGTAATCAACATATTTTCCTGTCATTTGCAAAAACTCAGCAATCTCAGACTTCAGGTCCCAAACCCTTCTAAGCACGTGCATCACTGCTCTCATCCAGGGCCAAGGAGAAATTAGGTACAATCTTTTACCTTGTCTTTCAACTGTTGTTCCATATTCTCTCCGATGTCTTCAACACGCCGTGTCACTGTTCATCTTGACAGGGAAACATTTTCAATCAGCTCTTTCTTGTTGGGGCAAAGTATTGCTGCAGAGTCAATTAAACATGCTTTAATGCGAATGGCTTGCTATATTTAGCAATTTTGTGGGACAGTATGTAGCTAGCTCTCGCAATTCCGTTGTTTGCTGAATGCAGTTTTGTGAAAAGTCCTTGCTGCTTTTGCATCTGACAAAGCAACTCGTTTGATGCACCTGTCCTCTGCTCAGAAGACATATTCCTATGTTTCTCTGCTTCGTCTGGAAGTGTCGGGACAAGTTGTAGTCTTTTCAAGACAGCGATGCTCTCGTTGCACACTAAGCACACAGCTTTCCCCGATACCTCAATAAATACACATTTCAATGTCCACTCTTGCTAGAACACCCTACATTTCTACCTAAATACTATTTGTAACTGTGACGTATGTGTCAGCCTTTCGGTCACTGTCTGTCCTCGTGCAGTTGTTATTTATCCGTGCCTTCAAAGTAAAAGTCCGGCCTTTGCCGAGGCCTACTCTACACAGACCTGTGCGGCATAGTCAATCAGAAATGCAGTAGGCCTATATGCAGTGGTGGAAAAAATACTCAATTGTCATATTTGAGTAAGAGTATAGATACCTTAATAGAAAACTAATCATGTAAAAGCGAAAGTGAGCCAGTAAAATACTAACTGGGTAAAAAGTCTTACAAGTATTTGGTTTGAAATATACTTAAGTCTCAAAAGTAAATGGAATTGCTAAGTAAAAGTATAAATCATTTAAAATTCCTTATAGTCACATGCGCCTAATAAAATTGGTGCAGACCTTACGGTGAAATGCTTACTTACAAACCCTTAACCAACAATGCAGTTAAGAAAAATAGAGCTAAGAAAATGTTGACTAAATAAACTCAAGTTTTAAAAAGTAACACAATAAAATAACAATAACGAGGCTCCAGTATATACAGGGGTATAGGTACAGAGTCAATGTGCTGGGGTACAGGTTAGTTGAGGTGATTTAGGTCATATGCACATGTAGGTAGTGGTAAAATGGCAAAGGAGACGGTAACATTTTCTTGTTTTTAAAATGTATGGATAGCCAGGGTCACACTCCAACACTTAGACATTATTTACAAAAGATGCATGTGTGTTTAGTGAGTTCGACAGAGGCAGTAGGGATGACCATGTGATTTCTTGATAAGTGCATAAATTTGACAATTTTCTTGTCCTGCTAAGCATTTAAAATGTAAATAGTACTTTTGGATGTCAGGGAAAATGTATGGAGTAAATAGTGAAATATTTTCATTAGGAATGTAGTGAAGTAAAAGTAAAAGTTGTCGAAAATATGAATAGTAAATGCTATAGTGGCCAGACGGAAGACACTCCTGGAGGAAACCTGGCACCATCCCTACGGTGAAGCATGGTGGTGGCAGCATCATGCTGTGGGGATGTTTTTCAGCGGCAGGGACTGGGAGGCGAGTCAGGATCGAGAGAAAGATGAACGGAGTAAAGGACAGAGAGAGAGATCCTTGATGAAAACCTTCTCCAGAGCGCTTAGGACCTCAGACTGGGGCAAAGGTTCACCTTCCAACACAGCACACAGCCTAAACAACGCAGGAGTGGCTTTGGGACAAGTCTCTGAATGTCCTTGAGTGGCCCAGCCAGAGCCCGGACTTGAACCCGATCGAACTTCTCTGGACAGACCGGAAAATAGCTGTGCATCTACACTCCCCATCCAACCTGACAAAGCTTGAGAGGATCTACAGAGAAGAATGGGAGAAACTCCCAAATACAGGTGTCTTGAAGACTTGAGGCAGTAATCGCTGCCAAAGGTGCTTCAACAAAGTACTGAGTAAAGGGTCTGAATACTTATGTAAATGTAATCGTTTTTAAATGTTTTATAAATATGCAACAAATTCTAAAAACCTGTTTTTGCTTTGTCATTATGGGGTATTGTGTGTAAATTTAATCGATTCTAAATTCAGGCTATAACTTGAAAAAGGCTATAACTTGAAAAAGTCAAGGGGTCTGAATACATTCCGAATGCCCTTTACATATCTAGCCACTCTGCCACCGGGAGAATCTCAATTGCATACTCCTCACGTCCTTTCTCCATGCCTCCTCAAAACCCATAGGATGAGAAAGCCAGAGGTCCCTCCCCTCTGACCTTTTCCTCCAATGGGTTTTGGAAGGAGGGGGCGGCAGAGATAACCTAACATAGCAGGTGTAACAGTACTCTTCTGGCGTTGTGTACTGGCGGGAATTCTTTACAACAAAATGCACAACAAATATTCTCCAAAAACCGCTGCATCTTGTGTGTGAACATTTACAAACAATTTGATATAACTTGTACATTTAAATCATCACTTGGGAGCATAAAATCACTTTTGACGTACGGTGCTTTGCAACCAACAACTTACCGCTGGTTTGGTGCTTGTTCACTGGGACGATTCTAACTGGAACATCCCCCTCGTAAGCAAGCTACGCAAACCAGCCAATAAGATGCCATGTTGAGTAGGTGAAGGCAAGACAAACTCAAACCAAAAACCCATTAACAATAAAGTGGCAAGGGGAATCACCAATATAACCCTGTTACACAGGCATAAAATAAACACCTGAAACTAGATCTCCTACATAATGGTCTCGATGAGAAGAAACTAAACTGTTGGGGGAAATCAACCAATCCAGTAAATGTGGAGGAGGACTTAAGATGTCTTGTCTTCAGGTCCAAAAGCGGAAGTTGGGTCACAAGCGCTCTTTCCATTTCCCCTGAAAACCGGAACATCTGGTTGTTGGGGACTCAGCAGAGGCTAAGTAGCCTAGAGGTTAGAGAGGCGAGTCAGCAACTGGAGGGTTGCCAGTTTGAATCCCAGGTCCGACGGGAAAAATCTGTCGGGAAGTGAGCTGGCAACAGGAGTTGCCATGTTCACAAAAATTGTCTGAAAGGGACAAGGTGTGAAAACACCCAAAGATATTAAGGGGCTTTTCACCAAATTGGTTTGGTGTGGTTTTTACAAACTTTGTTCAATTTACCCCGGGTTCGTTTGGACTGGTGTGAACTAGAGGTCGGCCGATTAATCGGAATGGCCGATTAATTAGGGACGATTAATTGTGGCCGATTTCAAGTTTTCATAACAACCGGAAATCGGTACTTTTGGACCCCGATTTTGACGATTTTTTACAACTTTATTTATCGAGGCAAGTCAGTTAAGAACACATTCTTATTTTCAATGATGGCCTAGGAACGGTGGGTTAACTGCCTTGTTCAGGGGCAGAACGACAGATTTTTACCTTGTCAGCCCAGGCATTCAATCTTGCAACCTTATAGTTAACTAGTCCAACGCTCTAACCACCTGCCTCACGAGGAGCCTGCCTGTTATGTGAATACAGTAAGAAGCCAAGGTAAGTTGCTAGCTAGCATTAAACTTATCTTATAAAAACAATCAATCATAATCACTAGTTAACTACACATGGTTGATGATATTACTAGTTTCTCTAGCGTGTCCTGCATATAAACGATGCGGTGCGTATCGTTGGTCCAACGTGTACCTAACTGTCACGGTCATCCTCCTCTTCATCTGAACAGGAGAGGCGAGAAGGATCAGAGGACTAATATGCGGCGTGATATGTGTTCATGTTGAATGTTTAATTAAAGAAAGGTTGCTCCAACGTGTACCTAACCATAAACATCAATGCCTTTCTTAAAATCAATACACAGAAGTATATATTTTTAAACCTGCATATTTAGCTAAAAGAAAGGTTAGCAGGCAATATTAACCAGGTGAAATTGTGTCACTTCTCTTGCGTTCATTGCATGCAGAGTCAGGGTATATGCAACAATTTGGGCCGTCTGGCTCATTGCAAACTAATTTGCCATAATGTTACGTAATTATGACATAATATTGAAGGTTGTGCAATGTAACAGCAATATTTCGACTTATGGATGCCACCCGTTAGATAAAATACGGAACGGTTCCTTATTTACCTGAAAGAATAAACGTTTTGTTTTCAAAATGATAGTTTCCGTATTCGACCATATTAATGACCTAAGGCTCATATTTCTGTGTGTTATTATGTTATAATTAAGTCTATGATATGATAGAGCAGTCTGACTGAGCGATGGTAGGCACCAGCAGGCTCGTAAGCATTCATTCAAACAGCACTTTCGTGCATTTTGCCAGCAGCTCTTCACAATGCTTAAAGCATTGCGCTGTTTATGACTTCAAGCCTATCAAGTCCCGAGATTAGGCTGGTGTAACCGATGTGAAATGGCTAGCTAGTTAGCGGGGTGCGCGCTAATAGCGTTTCAAACGTCACTCGCTCTGAGACTTGGAGTGGTTGTTCCCCTTGCTCTGCATGTAACGCTGCTTCGAGGGTGGCTGTTGTCGATGTGTTCCTGGTTCGAGCCCAGGTAGGAGCGAGGAGAGGGACAGAAGCTATACTGTTACACTGGCAATGCCTATAAGAACATCCAATAGTCAAAGGTTAATGAAATTCAAATCGTCTAGAGAGAAATAGTCCTATAATAACCTCAACCTAAAACGTCCTACCTGGGAATATTGAAGACTCATGTTTAAAGGAACCACCAGCTTTCATATGTTCTCATGTTCTGAGCAAGTAACTGAAACGTTAGCTTTCTTACATGGCACATATTGCACTTTTACTTTCTTCTCCAACACTTTGTTTTTGCATTATTTAAACCAAATTGAACATGTTTCATTATTTATTTGAGGCTAAATTGATTTTATTGATGTATTATATTAAGTTAAAATAAGTGTTCATTCAGTATTGTTGTAATTGTCATTATTACAAATAAATATTTTAAAAATCGGCCGATTAATCGCTATCTGCTTTTGGTCCTCCAATAATCGGTATCGGTGTTGAAAAATCATATTCGGTCGACCTCTAGTGTGATCTGCACACTAAACAACTCACTGTGATTTGCTCAAAAGGTCTCGGGCTGATTCCATTTGTACCATGGTGCGGTTTGCTGCAGGTGAGTATGGAGTCCGAACCAAACCATAACTTGATATCTCTGAAACATTATGTGTATAGCAGTACACTTATGAACACACCTGATGTAGATTAGAGGAGACGGGGACAATTCGGGCAGGGATATATCAATGCTGTGTCATTGGGATATACATTGAGTGTACAAAACATTAGGAACACCATCATATTATTGAATTGCACCCCATTTTGCCCTCAGAACAACCTCAATTTGTTGGGGTATGGAATCTACAAGGTGTCGAAAATGTTCCGCAGGGATTCTGGCCCATGTTGACTCCAATGCTTCCCACAGTTGTGTCTTGTTGGCTGGATGTGCTTTGGGTGCTGGACCATTCTTGATACACACAGGAAACTGTAGAGCGTGAAAAAATCAGCAGCATTGCAGTTCTTGACCTACTCAAACCGGTATGCCTGACACCTACTACTATACCCGTTTAAAGGCACTTAAATTGTTTGTCTTGCCCATCCACCCTCTGAATGGCACACATTCACAATCCATGTCTCAATTGTCTCAAGGCTTAAAAGTCCTTCTTTAACCTGTGTCCCCCTTCATCTATACTGATTAACGTGGATTTAACAAGCGACATCAATAAGGGATTATAGCTTTCACCTGAATTCACCTGGTCAGTCTATGTTCCTAACATTTTGTTCACTCAGTGTACACACTACAGAATAGAGAGCAATAGTAACGCCCTCTTTTTGGAGACACCAACTCCGCCATGGTTTGTTGAACAAAGTCTATGGGAAAGTGAATAGAGTTTTTGCAGTGGTTTTGGATAAACGCTGAAAATAAAGTCTGCGGCAAACACAGGCTTAGTATATCTTATACGTTTTTGTTCTCATCTTCATCAGCTTATGCCACTTTTTGTGAATTTTGAAGCATTTATGTAATGCACATCAACGCACATGTTGACTGACTAACATCATCTCATAGAACAAAACACATAAGATCTCATAAGCCTATTGGGAGTTTATTCCAAAACCCTTTTCTTTCCCATTAATTTTGCTCATAGGAATGAATGACTGAAGGAACCAGAGGTAAATCATTTCAGTTTTCTAGGACGACAAGTTGGTGAGCTCCATATACCCTATTCACATTTGTCCATGTCATTTTTGGCCAATTCATATACATTTACAATTACATTTAAGTCATTTAGCAGACGCTCTTATCCAGAGCGACTTACAAATTGGAGTATATTATTTCCTATTAGATGACAAGATAAAAAAAAGCGAGTAAAGAGTCATTCCTCTTTTATTTTCTTTGAATCTGAAATCAAACAACATAAACTGTTTCGCTTTTTGTTTTTACTGTCTAAAGGAAATATGAAATAATGAAAAACGGAGTAATAATTTGATTATTCAAACGTTGCGTTTTTAATGATCGGTTCTGGTTCACATAACATGATAAAGGTTTATGGTGTTTATGGTGCTTTTGATCTTACATATTATGTAGTCGAATAAACATTATGTAATCGAATAAACAGCTAAATGTTAGTTATTGATTTGTTCGTTTCTCGTTCCATTGATTGATGATTCACAGTTACCGTAGTCAGTCATGTGCCCAGTCCAACTTGGCCTAGGTCAGTGAGTAAGCCACTTTACAACCTTAAGCACTTTAACCTGTAGTCTATATAATTGTGGATAGGCTCAATAACATGCAACTGATCCCCACAAGCTTCAGTGCCTAGGATCTCAGACAACATAACCAGTCGATGTTTACAGGGAGGCATGATTGTTATTCGATATTACATTATAGAGGAATTGAATCATGTGCTGGTGGAAATCGCGCGTTATGACCCATTGAGAACAGTTTCTAGTTTTGCCTGTGTCAGGATCTGGGCACTTCTGGGCACTTCTGATAAGCCTATAAACTACATCAATAATTAGGTATGATATAAAAACGGAGGTCTGTCCACGGATCTATGAGCATGATGTGTACTTTGAAACGCTCCAATGCGCTATCGAGCGTTTAAGACTTAACTCCTTCGGCCTGCTGTACTGCGTCACCTTCAGTGACAGTCCCAGAGAAAAGTGCTTCACAGTTCGACAACCAAGTTGGCTATTAGGCTATTAGCATATGGTTTACAATGTTTGTTAATCAAAATATGTAGGCTACTACGCCGTTACAATCCGTGCTTGATTGTAAATTAGGAGGTGCATTGCATTTGCGTGTAGTGGCAGAGGTGGAAAAAGTACCCCATTGTCATACTTGAGTAAAAGTAAAGATACCTTAATAGAAAATGACTCAAGTAAAAGTGAAAGTCACCCAGTAAAATACTACTTGAGTAAAAGTATTTGGTATCAAATCTACTTAAGTATCAAAAGTAAAAGTAAAAATATGTTCTAATTACTTATATTAGGCAAACCAAATGGCACAGTATTCTTATTTTTAATTTTGTTAATGTAAGGATAGTCAAGGGCACCTCCAACCTCTGTCCAGTGAAGTCCACAAAGCATATTGCATGTACAGTAATAGAAAGTTACATGACCAACAGCATGGTCAAGCAAGTTAATGTTTCCGACATTTTCGGGCCACTAAACAACTATTGATTTAGAACCGCAGTTACCGCAAGTTGCAAAGAAAACAGGAGCTGCTTCCACTATTCCAGCAGCATTTCAACTTCAACATTTCAGCATCATCAAATCACCTCTGCTTAGTCTAATACAGTGTCAACTAAAAGAAAGCTAAATATGTGGCTGTCTGTGGTTCTGATATCTCTGTGTGTGTGTGTGTGTGTGTGTGTGTGTGTGTGTGTGTGTGTGTGTGTGTGTGTGTGTGTGTGTGTGTGTGTGTGTGTGTGTGTGTGTGTGTGTGTGTGTGTGCGTTCGTTCAAGTAAAAAAACATGTTGACTCCCCTTACTTGTAGAGAAACGCCAATGCCATCCTCCTCTCTCTCATGTTGACTCCCTTACTTGTAGAGAAACGCCAATGCCATCCTCCTCTCTCTCATGTTGACTCCCCTTACTTGTAGAGAAACACCAATGCCATCCTCCTCTCTCTCATGTTGACTCCCCTTACTTGTAGAGAAACGCCACTGCCATCCTCCTCTCTCTCATGTTGACTCCCTTACTTGTAGAGAAACGCCAATGCCATCCTCCCTCTCTCATGTTGACTCCCCTTACTTGTAGAGAAACACCAATGCCATCCTCCTCTCTCTCATGTTGACTCCCCTTACTTGTAGAGAAACGCCAATGCCATCCTCCTCTCTCTCATGTTGACTCCCCTTACTTGTAGAGAAACGCCAATGCCATCCTCCTCTCTCTCATGTTGACTCCCCTTACTTGTAGAGAAACGCCAATGCCATCCTCCCCTCTCTCATGTTGACTCCCCTTACTTGTAGAGAAACGCCAATGCCATCCTCCTCTCTCTCATGTTGACTCCCCTTACTTGTAGAGAAACGCCAATGCCATCCTCCTCTCTCTCATGTTGACTCCCCTTACTTGTAGAGAAACGCCAATGCCATCCTCCCCTCTCTCATGTTGACTCCCCTTACTTGTAGAGAAACGCCAATGCCATCCTCCTCTCTCTCATGTTGACTCCCCTTACTTGTAGAGAAACGCCAATGCCA
The DNA here is from genome assembly GCF_023373465.1 of Oncorhynchus keta. Taxonomy (NCBI): domain Eukaryota; kingdom Metazoa; phylum Chordata; class Actinopteri; order Salmoniformes; family Salmonidae; genus Oncorhynchus; species Oncorhynchus keta. The sequence continues at coordinate 786,828 of NC_068446.1, read as the reverse complement.
TCCTCCTCTCTCTCATGTTGACTCCCCTTACTTGTAGAGAAACGCCAATGCCATCCTCCCCTATCTCATGTTGACTCCCCTTACTTGTAGAGAAACGCCAATGCCATCCTCCTCTCTCTCATGTTGACTCCCTTACTTGTAGAGAAACGCCAATGCCATCCTCTCTCTCTCATGTTGACTCCCCTTACTTGTAGAGAAACGCCAATGCCATCCTCCTCTCTCTCATGTTGACTCCCCTTACTTGTAGAGAAACGCCAATGCCATCCTCCTCTCTCTCATGTTGACTCCCCTTACTTGTAGAGAAACGCCAATGCCATCCTCCTCTCTCTCATGTTGACTCCCCTTACTTGTAGAGAAACGCCAATGCCATCCTGCTCTCTCTCATGTTGACTCCCCTTACTTGTAGAGAAACACCAATGCCATCCTCCTCTCTCTCATGTTGACGAAACGGTCACTCTGTCATACAGTACAGTATTTTATGTTGTCCAAGGCTACCTGGCTAAAATGTTTGCTCTCTAGCCTAACTTCCATTCATGAGCAATGTTAGCTAGTTAACATTAGCTTTCTACATCTAGCTACATATTGAACTTCCATCCTCTCAGGCCACAGCAACAACAATGTATGAATTAATGGTTGGATCAGAATTGCCTTGATAATCATTGGCCAGTAGGAAGAATTAAGTAAAACCACAAGTCCAAATCCCTATCTCCATCCATGGCTAATTTAGGAAAGGGAGAATTTTAGCTAGCTAGCCACCGGAGGTCAACAACACAATGAGATGCAACAATTCAAGTTTTACTGTAAATTGCGTTTGCTCTCAATGGGATTTCTTAGGAGTGATGCAAAATCCAAGTTTTCTTCCCTTGTCGCCAGGAACATTCACAGTTGAGCTCGCTCAGTTTAGCTCAATGCTGAATGGCAAAATGTTTATGCTTTTTTTGTCTAAGGGAGGCCAGATGCTCGCATGCTTCCCTCGCCTTCAATGCTACGGGGCGGCAACAATGTCATACTCGTTTGGACCAGACAGCATCAGATAGACACACAGAGAGACAGCAGGGAGCTGTTTCGCTTGCTTGGATGCTTTCTCTTGTGAGATACATTGAGCCTCTTGCGAATTGAAGGAAAATTATGAAACACAGAGAGACGAAAGATACACTATTTTATGTTTTTTATTGGTCAATGTTTTTGGGAAGCCTGGCTTCTCTTGGCATCCATGAATACACACCACTGCAAATAAAGCATTTGTGTTTAGTGAGTCCGCCAGATCAGAGGCCGTAGGGATGACCAGGGATGTTCTCTAGATAAGTGTGTGAACTGGCCCCTTTTCCTGTCATTTTAAGCATGTAACAAGTACTTTTGGGTGTCAGGGAAAATATTTGGATAAAAAGTATATTATTTTCTTTGTGAATGTAGTGGAGTAAAAGTTAAAGTTGTCAAAAATATAAATAGTAAAGTACAGATAACAAAAAATTGTACTTAAAAGTATTTTTGACTTAAGTATTTTATACCACTGCGTAGTGGCATAGAGCAGAAGAGTAGAGGCACTTATAGAAGTTACACACATGGGGAACATTTTTAGTAGCCTTGTGTCTGGGTAAATGCAACCTTTTATAAAAATGCATTTCATGCAATTCTATGTAATTTTACATGACTGGAGACTGGCAGAATCTATTTTAATACCACACATATGACAGGCTACGTTGACACTGACAAGATGAGAATTTGGACAGGTTTCCCTCAAGAATTTCCCTGTATTTAGCACCATCCATCTTTCCTTCAATTATGACCAGTTTCCCAGTCCCTGCCGATTAAAAACATCCCCACAGCATGATGCTGCCACCACCATGCTTCACTGTGGGGATGGTGTTCTCGAGGTGATGAGAGGTGTTGGGTTTGCGCTAGACATAGCGTTTTCCTTGATGTCCAAAAATATCAATTTTAGACTCATCTGACCAGACTACCTTCTTCCATATGTTTGGGGAGTCTCCCACATGCCTTTTGGCAAACACCAAACATTTTGCTTATTTTTTTCTTTAAGCAATGGCTTTTTTCTGGCCACTCTTCCGTAAAGCCAAGCTCTGTGGAGTGTATGGCTTAAAGTGGTCCTATGGACAGATACTCCAATCTCCGCTGTGGAGCTTTGCAGCTCCTTCAGGGTTTTTATAATGGATTTAATGGTGCTGCGTGGGATGTTCAAAGTTTCAGATATTTTTTTATAACCCAACCCTGATCTGTACTTCTCCACAACTTTGTCCCTGACCGGTTAGGAGAGCTCCTTGGTATTCATAGTGCTGCTTGCTTTGTTATGCCCCTTTCTTAGTGGTGTTGCAGACTTTGGGGCCTTTCAGAACAGGTGTATACTGAGATCATGTGACAGATCATGTGACAGATCATGTGACACTTAGATTGCACACAGGTGGACTTTATGTGGTTGCACCAGATCTTATTTAGGGGCTTGATAGCAAAGGGAGTGAATACATATGCATGTACCACTTTTCTGTTTTACATTTTTTGATTTTTTTTTTAAACAAGTAATTTTTTACATGAAATCCTAATAAAAATCCATTTAAATGATAAATTATAGGTTGTAATGCAACAAAATAGAAAAAATGCAAAGGGGGTGAATGCTTTCACACTGTAGGTGTGTGGAGACATATTGTAGTCTACAATATGAGGACATTTTGTCCTAAAAATGCTTTCCAGTTTCACCGACTCACCCAATAATGCGCAGCTTACTCACTGATGATGGCTGATGCCCTTGTGCCAAAAGCCTTTCTCTCTCTTGTTTTACTTTGTAAAACCTTGTTACTTTGTAAAACAATATTTGGAATTTGATGAAATATTTTTGGTAGCCTACAGCAGATAGATTAGAGCAGGGGCACTCAAGTACTATTTGAGAAGGTCTGGTCACACAAATTTCAAGGTGGCAAAGGTCCGGCGTAGTAACAAACCCCACCTCCCAACCCCAAACTGTTCACACCTCTCTTGTTGGCAGAGAGAACATTTTACAGTTTTAAAGCTAATTTCCCACAATTCTACACATTCTTCCACGTCTTATGTGGGTTTATATGATACCGGGAGTTATTTTATTTTTGGGACCTGCGGTCCATATTAACTCTGTTCTGTGTACGGATCCAGTCTGCGGTCCGCCAGTTGAGTATGGAGGGATTAGAGTCTTCTCTTTTCAGCAGGACCCATTTGCTTTCCAACCTGTGTTTCCCACGATTGTATTTGAAATATTAATTGAATTAACGGAGGCAACTTGAATGAACTTTGAACGCTTTTATTTTAAAAATTCCATTACAAAAAGTAACAATTATTTTCATGCCAAGAGAGGTACCAGATCTGGCCAGATAGGTTCTGCATCCTGTTCCGGTAGGATCCGGCTCAAATTAATCACTGCTTGTAATGCAGGGGCGCAGAGCAGCTCGCAACATAGCCGCATGAGGGACGTCAGATAATTCACTTCCCAGCGATTTCACAAGTTGGTATGTTTGCAGTAGCCTGGCCTTGATTGTCAGGGAAATGTTTAGTAGAAATATAGGCTACTTTGACTGGACAATTAGCCTTAGGACATGAAAAAGTTACTATTGAATAGGTCAAAATCCTATCTATTTAGTGACATTAATAATTGAGGACAGGGTTTATAGAGTATTCCATGGTGTTCAGCTCTAAACCAGTGGTGTTGGTCAATAGTTAATGCGTCCATCTGGCGTGCTTGAGGCTTGACTCAAATACAACATTGATTTAGGGCCTATGCGCACCATAGATGGGTTACATAGGCCTATAGGCTATAACATTGTTGGATGGGCTAAATAATATAAAGCTATTGTGTGACAATGTATTTTTGTGGTACATTTACCACCTATAGCTACTTTAACAAAAATTACATGAAACAAATTCATAGATCCAATGATTTATCGTCTGTAAACTATAGAACGTGGTGCCGCTACATCGTTTGATGCGTATTCGCGGGATTCGTGGGCTTCCCCACAGATAAATGGTAAACCCTTAACCCGGAACAGCCTAAGCTCATATTTAGGCCTATAATAAGCTCCAATATGTCCGCTCATGATGACATTTAAGATGTTTATATGTGGAGGCGTTGCCTGAACAAAATGTGTGCTATACTGTAGGCTTGCTTATAAACAATTTGTTTATCATCTCAGGCACTGGCCTCTAATTGGCACTGAGCTGTTTTACCTGTATTCGGACAGGTTCAGGATCCCGGACAGCATTGATAAAGGACGCAGGTGCTGATGAGAGACAACGGGCGAGATGAGAGGCAATGGGCGGGACTCATAGCCTCTATTATTGAGACGGGCCTTGCTTGACGCTGGGTGTGCTATTGTTTCGGAGAGCTTGTTCCCTCTGCAGGTCTCGACAAGGAAGTATTGTCAGCAGACCTCCACATGGCGTTTATACATTGGCTGGTTACCTGCATTAAAAGGCAACGTTTTGAAACGGAGGCGCGCAACTCTAGGGAGGAGATAAGCACTACTCCGAGCCCAGGACGAGATGGAAGGCTATAGGATACAAAGCACTCCAGCTCTGCTGTTGAGATATGGTCATTTTCAAACCCTTATATATTTTTTAACCTTTATTTAACTTGGCAAGTCAGTTAAGAACAAACATATAGGCTACGATACATTTTCCCCACAATGCTGCAAAATACCCTAAGAAGTAATTTATCCAATCGCTGGAGATTTAGGAAGCGTGGAATTCTAGAAAACAGCTACTGGTTGTCAGCGAAAGAGCAGCACAGAGAGATGTAGAGGAGTCTGTTTGCTGAAGTTATCCCCTTGTAGGCGGCATAGTAGCCTACATACAGTGCATTCGGAAAAGTATTCAGACCCCTTGACCTTTTCCACATTTTGTTACATTACAGCATTATTCTACAATTGATTCAATTTTTTTACCTCATCAATCTACACACAATACCCCATAATAACAAAGCTAAAACAGGTTTTAGACATTTTTGAAAATGTATTAAAATGTATTTTTTAAAAATATATATATTTGCATAAGTATTCAGACCCTTTACTCAACACTTTGTTGAAGCACCTTTGGCAGCGATTACAGCCTCGAGTCGTCTTTGGTATGACGCTATAAGCTTGGCACACCTGTATTTGGGGAGTTTCTGCCATTTTTATCTGCAGATCCTCTCAAACTCTGTCAGGTTCGATGGGGAGCATTGCTGCACAACTTTGTTCAGGTCTCTCCAGAGATGTTCGATCGGGTTCGAGTCCGGTCTCTGGCTGGGAAACTCAAGGATATTCAGAGACTTGTCCTGAAGCAATTCCTGTATTGTCTTGGCTGTGTGCTTAGGGTCATTGTCCTATTGGAATGTGAACCTTCACCCCAGTCTGAGGTCCTGAGCTCTCTGGATCATATATTCAATAAGGATCGCTCTGTACTTTGCTCCGTTCATCTTTCCCTCGATCCTGACTAGTCTCCCAGTCCCTGCTGCTGAAAAACATCCCCACAGCATGATGCTGCTACCCCCATGCTTCACTGTAGTGATGGTGCCAGGTTTCATATAGATGTGACAATTGGCATTCAGCCCAAAGAGTTCAATCTTGGTTTCACCAGACCAGATAATCTTGTTTCTCATGGTCAGAGTTTTTAGGTGCCTTTGGCAAACCTGCGGGTTGTCATATGCCTTTTATTGAGGAGTGGCTTCCGTCTGTCCACTCTACCATAAAGGCCTGATTGGTGGAGTGCTGCAGAGATGGGTTGTACTTTTGGAAGGTTCTCCCATATCCACAGAGGAACTCTGAGCTCTTTCAGAGTGACCATCGGGTTCTTGGTCACCTCCTGACCCAACGCCCTTCTCCCCCGATTGCTCAGTTTGGCCGGGCAGCCAGCTCTAGTAAGAGTCTTGGGAGTTCTAAACTTTTTCCATTTAAGAATGATGGTTGACCATTGTGTTCTTGGGGAGCTTCAAAGCTGCTAAAATATTTTAGTACCCATCCCCAGATCTGTGCCTCGACACAATCCTGTCTTGGAGCTCTATGGACATTGTCTTCAACCTTATGGCTTGGTTTTTGTTCTGACATGCACTCTGGGACCTTATATAGACAGGTGTGTGCCTTTCCAAATCATGTCCAAATCAACTGAATTTACCACAGGTGGACTCCAAATCAAGTTGTAGAAACATCTCAAGGATGATCAATGGAAACAAGATGCACCTGAGCTCAATTTCGAGTGTGATAGCAAAGGGTCCGAATACTTATGTAAATAAGGTATCCGTGTTTTATTTTGAATATATTTGTAAAAATGTCTAAAAACCTGTTTTCACTCTGTAATTATGGGGTATTGTGTGTAGATTGATGAGGACTTTTATTTTTTTTAATCAATTTTAGAGTAAGGCTGCAAGATTTAAAAAATGTGTAAAATGTCAAGTGGCCTGAATACTTCCTGAATGTAATTTGAAAAATAAACATTGTAAACCATAGCCTAGCATACCTCATTCGCAATTAGTTTTTTGATGTGTGAGGCACTTTTCCCCGGGACTGTCTGGAGGTGACAGTCCAGGAGAGACTGACTGATCAGGGCCTAGTTTCCCAGTTGAGATGTACAGCACCAGTCCAAAGTTTGGACACACCTTCTCATTCAAGGGTTTTGTCTTTATTTGTCCTATTTTCTACATTGTAGAATAATAGTGAAGACAATCAAAACTATGAAGTAAACACATATGGAGTCATGTAGTAACCAAAAGTTTTAAACATATCAAAATATATATTATATTTGAGATACTTCAAAGTAGTATGACCCTTTACCTTGAAGACAGCTTGAAGGCAAAAACCCTTGAATGAGTAGGTGATGTCATTTAAAGGGGAAATCGGCAGTTACTACATCCATTTTGGGACTGATAAATTAATGACATGTACTCGTTGATTCTTGAAGAATATAACTTATAAAGGCATCATGAGCTTAGTTCAACTGTCAAGCCCCATCAGAACCCAAAATGTGCTTTTACTCCAACGTTTGTAAACAAGAACAAGGTTGTGTGCGCAGCGCTGACGTCACACACAGAGCCCAACAAAAACCAGTAGGAGATTCAACCAAAAAACAAACGAGGAAAAGTGTGACTGAGTGAATATTCATCAGTTTACTAACTCCTGTTACATTCACCCCTCCTGAATTTCACCAAAACACTCAAAAAATATATACGTTTAGCCTTTAACAGCACGAATAGTTAATGAGACAAATGACCCTTGACTTGACCAGCTTCTCTAAAGATCTCATCTTCAGTTTAGTTAAAAAAAGGAGTTTAAAAGGTTTATCAGGCCTCTAAGCCTTCTAGTGCAATGTGGTGCAGCCTACACCACAGGACACTTGGTCTTTCAACTTGACATACACCTATTTTGTCTCGTAAAACTAATCAATTCATGTTTGATAGAGAGACCTCAACATATTATATCCCTGGATTAACTTAAGCAACACGTCCTTAGGCCTGAGCTTTCCCCTGACGCCAACCCACAGCTCCATCTAAAAGGCCTGGACTCAATAAGGCAATTCACTGATCTAACCCCTACCTAACCCCCTTCCTGTTCTTGTTCTAACTGGACCCTGGGCAACTACTGAGTCCAGGGTAAGGGGTCAGACACTGTCATGACCAGTTGTCTGAGCTGGAAACAGGGAAAAAGTCAACATTGTCCAGGTCAATGACGGTGTCGGTCTCAGGCACAGCTGGAGAAGGATCTGTTTCAAGAGATGTGACTGACTCAGGGGCAATACTTGTCCTATCGAACAGAGGATTCCCTTTCCAGGTCACTGACATCATCCATTTCCAAACTTCCACAGGTTAGATCACTTTCTTTCAGATCCATCATCCCGAGGTCTCTCTTGACAGGTAAGAAGTTGCCATCTAGCAGTAGATTCCTTTCTCGACCCCTGTGTACATCACAGGCTCCCACTTGTCTGCCAGTTTCTTCTTCTTACCCCTTTTTCCTTTGTTTGCCAGTAACACTCAATCTCCTTTGTGAGCGGTAGACCCCTTTACCATCTTGTTGTATTGTCTTGTGTATTGTGTTGGTGTCTGGTGTTGCTGTTCTTTGCAAATGTGCTGTGCAATTCCTGCTGCTTCGGTCAAGGTCGAGAGGAGTCTTGGAGTAAGTACTGAATTCTACCACAACAAGATCTTGGAGGACTGCCTTAAACATGACGTCAACTGGAAGCCTGGGGACACGGCCGAACATTAGGGCAAAAGGTTGCGTACCCTGTGGTCTTGTGGATGGTTGCATTGTATACGAAAGTCTGTGTTTGGATCTGCTGAGGCCATCCTCGCTTGGTCCTCAGTGGTAATGCTCTGAGCATGTTCCCTAACGTTCTATTGAAGATTTCAATCCCCACCGGCTCGGTACAATGTCGTCAAGATTCTCAGTAGCAGCTTTGAGAATTTCCTTGTAGACAATGCTCTCCCATCAGGGGGTGGCTTTGTAGCAGGCAGGCTCACAATCTTGAGGGGGGCGGTGCTGCTTTAGTAGGTCTCTGACTACATTCATCTTTCTGATTTGCTGCGTATAGACTACTTTTTACAGTAGGCCCATAAAACAGATAAGGACTTCTCCGTAGTGTATGGGTCGCTCAGGTGGGTGTCTAGGGTATAGGGTTGTTGACCATTCCATCAGGATAGGACAGTTGATAAATCAACATGAATCATTTATTTTAAAACGTATATATCCCATTTCTGCACAAAATTGAAAGCTCTTCACAACCCCTGCTCACAAACACACACGGGCTCTGGGATTTGCAACCCCTATTCTTTTTCATTCACTTAACTCCACACCAAAACACAAAAACACACACCCCACCTTCCATGACAATACATCCGCACATACCCACATACTGTGCCTTCTGTGTCTTCTGTGTTTTATCTCTACCGTGTTGATTGAGTACTTTTTTGTTCCAGTTCCTTATATTTGAAGCTGTACTATTCCACTTTTTGTTCCAGTTCCTTATATTTGAAGCTGTACTATTCCACTTTTTTGTTCCAGTTCCTTATATTTGAAGCTGTACTATTCCACTTTTTTGTTCCAGTTCCTTATATTTGAAGCTGTACTATTCCACTTTTTTGTTCCAGTTCCTTATATTTGAAGCTGCAATTATTCCACTTTTTTGTTCCAGTTCCTTATATTTGAAGCTGTACTATTCCACTTTTTGTTCCAGTTCCTTATATTTGAAGCTGTACTATTCCACCAATGATCCTTTCTTCTAACGCTGTTTTATCAATTTATGAAATACTATAAAATGGAAAGTAAAACTAATTATTTTCCAACATTCCCTATCTAGAATGGTATAGTGTAGTTTATTTCTTTAACAATTTTTGTATTTGATTTATTTTCTATATATTGTTTATAACAATCCCTACCATGGCTAGTATTGGTGTAACATTATTCTACCTCTATGGGAACTTTGTAATATTTAGAATAGCAATGGAGTGGTGTTTGTGTCTCTGAACATTTGGTTATCAATATACAGTTTATCGACTACGAGAGCTACACGTTTAACTTTGTATCTATTTTCCTTGAAGATTGGGTACAGAACTTTGCTTTGTTCTGCAATTTCCTTCGGGCACTGAACGCTCATGCCTAATTCTTGTGCCAGCGAAGCCTTTACCCCAGCACATTTGGCAAAGATTGGGCAGTCATATCTCTGTCCTCTGTTGGATTTTGTCTGACAGCTTCGCATGGGATCTGAAACGCTGTAAGGAGGAACTCCCCAACTACACCCTCAGGAACATCTCCTTCGTTCTCCTGAAACCAGTAAGTACCAGGTTCTCCTCGTGATCTAGTCTGTATGTCAAGTAAGGCTTCTCTCCTTTTAAGTTCATTAACATCAGTTTCAGTAATAATAATATAATAATAATATATGCCATTTAGCTGATCTTTATCCAAAGCGACTTACAGTCATGTGTGCATACATTCTACGTATGGGTGGTCCCGGGATCGAACCCACTACCCTGGCGTTACAGTGCCATGCTCTACCAACTGAGCCACAGAAGGACCAGTCTTATTGACTATCCCTTTGAGGTTGTTGTTTCCGTCTCCAATGTTGCAGCTTTTTCGACACTCATCTCGAGGCTTGACCTTCAACTCCTTTATATCCCTTACTGACTAATCTCAAGTACGCCCAAGTTTGTCATTTAGCGATTTTAACAGATCGGTTTCCACCGTTACCATTCCCAGTGGTGAAAAGATTCAATTGTTTGTGTCTGTCGAAGAGTCGCGTTTTCTTTTCGGGATCACTCATGTTTTCGATCGTCATGTTTTCGGGATCACTCTCCGTCATGTTTTCGGCGTCATGTTTTCGGGATCACTCCGTCATGTTTTCGGGATCACTCTCCGTCATGTTTTCATGTTTTCGAGATCACTCTCCGTCATGTTTTCGGGATCACGGGATCTCCGTCATGTTTTCGATCATCCGTCATGGATCACTCTCCGTCATGTTTTCGAGATCACTCCGTCATGTTTCATGTTTTCGGGATCACTCTCCGTCATGTTTTGTTTTCGTTTTCGATCACTCTCCGTCATGTTTTCGGGATCACTCTCCGTCATCGGGATCAGCATGTTTCGGATCACTCTCCGTCCGAGATCATCCGTCATGTTTTCGGGATTTCGATGTTTTCGATCACTCTCCGTCATGTTTTCGGATCACTCTCCGTCACGGATCACTCCGTCATGTTTTCGAGATCACTCCGTCATGTTTTCGGGATCACTCTCCGTCATGTTTTCGGATCACTTCTCCTCAATATGTTTTCGGGATCACTTCTCCGTCATGTTTTCGGATCACTCTCCGTCATGTTTT
>NC_068446.1:721922-775916 GCF_023373465.1 Oncorhynchus keta | reverse complement strand
CAGGTCCCAAACCCTTCTAAGCACGTGCATCACTGCTCTCATCCAGGGCCAAGGAGAAATTAGGTACAATCTTTTACCTTGTCTTTCAACTGTTGTTCCATATTCTCTCCGATGTCTTCAACACGCCGTGTCACTGTTCATCTTGACAGGGAAACATTTTCAATCAGCTCTTTCTTGTTGGGGCAAAGTATTGCTGCAGAGTCAATTAAACATGCTTTAATGCGAATGGCTTGCTATATTTAGCAATTTTGTGGGACAGTATGTAGCTAGCTCTCGCAATTCCGTTGTTTGCTGAATGCAGTTTTGTGAAAAGTCCTTGCTGCTTTTGCATCTGACAAAGCAACTCGTTTGATGCACCCTGTCCTCTGCTCAGAAGACATATTCCTATGTTTCTCTGCTTCGTCTGGAAGTGTCGGGACAAGTTGTAGTCTTTTCAAGACAGCGATGCTCTCGTTGCACACAGCTTTCCCCGATACCTCAATAAATACACATTTCAATGTCCACTCTTGCTAGAACACCCTACATTTCTACCTAAATACTATTTGTAACTGTGACATATGTGTCAGCCTTTCGGTCACTGTCTGTCCTCGTGCAGTTGTTATTTATCCGTGCCTTCAATGTAAAAGTCCGGCCTTTGCCGAGGCCTGCTCTACACAGACCTGTGCGGCATAGTCAATCAGAAATGCAGGAGGCCTATATGCAATGGTGGGAAAAAAACTCAAACCAAAAACCCATTGGCTGAACAATAAAGTGGCAAGGGGAATCACCAATATAACCCTGTTACACAGGCATAAAATAAACACCTGAAACTAGATCTCCTACATAATGGTCTCGATGAGAAGAAACTAAACTGTTGGGGGAAATCAACCAATCCAGTAAATGTGGAGGAGGACTTAAGATGTCGTGTCTTCAGGTCCAAAAGCGGAAGTTGGGTCACAAGCGCTCTTTCCATTTCCCCTGAAAACCGGAACATCTGGTTGTTGGGGACTCAGCAGAGGCAGCAGGTAGCCTAGAGGTTAGAGAGGCGAGTCAGCAACTGGAGGGTTGCCAGTTTGAATCCCAGGTCCGACGGGAAAAATCTGTCGGGAAGTGAGCTGGCAACAGGAGTTGCCATGTTCACAAAAATTGTCTGAAAGGGACAAGGTGTGAAAACACCCAAAGATATTAAGGGGGCTTTCACACCAAATTGGTTTGGTGTGGTTTTTACAAACTTTGTTCAATTTACCCCCGGGTTCGTTTGGACTGGTGTGAACTAGAGGTCGGCCGATTAATCGGAAGGGCCGATTAATCGGAAGGGCCGATTAATTGGGCCCGATTAATTGGGGCCGATTTCAAGTTTTCATAACAACCGGAAATCGGTACTTTTGGACCCAGATTTAGCCGATTTTTTTACAACTTTATTTATCGAGGCAAGTCAGTTAAGAACACGTTCTTATTTTCAATGACGGCCTGGGAACGGTGGGTTAACTGCCTTGTTCAGGGGCAGAACGACAGATTTTTACATTGTCAGCCCAGGCATTCAATCTTGCAACCTTATAGTTAACTAGTCCAACGCTCTAACCACCTGCCTCACGAGGAGCCTGCCTGTTATGTGAATACAGTAAGAAGCCAAGGTAAGTTGCTAGCTAGCATTAAACGTATCTTATAAAAAACAATCAATCTTACCATAATCACTAGTTAACTACACATGGTTGATGATATTACTAGTTTATCTAGCGTGTCCTGCATATAAACGATGCGGTGCGTATTCGCAAAAAAGGACTGTGGTTGCTCCAAACCTAACCATAAACATCAATGCCTTTCTTAAAATCAATACACAGAAGTATATATTTTTAAACCTGCATATTTAGCTAAGAGAAAGGATAGCAGGCAATATTAACCAGGTGAAATTGTGTCACTTCTCTTGTGTTCATTGCATGCAGAGTCAGGGTATATGCAACAATTTGGGCCGTCTGGCTCATTCCAAACTAATTTGCCAGAATTTTACGTAATTATGACATAATATTGAAGGTTGTGCAATGTAACAGAAATATTTAGTCTGATGGATGCCACCCGTTAGATAAAATACTGAACAGTTCCATATTTACCTGAAAGAATAAACGTTTTGTTTTCAAAATGAAAAAGTTTCCGGATTTGACCATATTAATGACCTAAGGCTCCTATTCCTAAGGTTCGCATTTCTGTGTGTTATGTTATAATTAAGTCTATGATTTGATAGAGGAGTCTGACTGAGCGATGGTAGGCACCAGCAGGCTCGTAAGCATTCATTCAAACAGCACTTTCGTGCATTTTGCCAGCAGCTCTTCACAATGCTTAAAGCATTGCGCTGTTTATGACTTCAAGCCTATCAACTCCAGAGATTAGGCTGGTGTAACCGATGTGAAATGGCTAGCTAGTTAGCGGGGTGCGCGTCTCAAACGTCACTCGCTCTGAGCCTTCTAGTAGTTATTCCCCTTGCTCTGCATGGGTACCGCTGCTTCGAGGGTGGCTGTTGTCGATGTGTTCCTGGTTCGAGCCCAGGGAGGAGCGAGGAGAGGGACAGAAGCTATACTGTTACACTGGCAATACTAAAGTGCCTATAAGAACATCCAATAGTCAAAGGTATATGAAATTCAAATCGTCTAGAGAGAAATAGTCCTATAATAACCTCAACCTAAAACGTCCTACCTGGGAATATTGAAGACTCATGTTAAAAGGAACCACCAGCTTTCATATGTTCTCATGTTCTGAGCAAGTAACTTAAATGTTTGCTTTCTTACATGGCACATATTGCACTTTTACTTTCTTCTCCAACACTTTGTTTTTGCATTATTTAAACCAAATTGAACATGTTTCATTATTTATTTAAGGCTAAATTGATTTTATTGATGTATTATATTAAGTTAAAATAAGTGTTCATTCAGTATTGTTGTAATTGTCATTATTACAAATAAATATTTTAAAAATCGGCCGATTAATCGCTATCTGCTTTTTTTGGTCCTCCAATAATCGGTATCGGTGTTGAAAAATCATATTCGGTCGACCTCTAGTGTGATCTGCACACTAAACAACTCACTGTGATTTGCTCAAAAAGGTCTCGGGCTGATTCCATTTGTACCATGGTGCGGTTTGCTGCAGGTGAGTATGGAGTCCGAACCAAACCATAACTTGATATCTCTGAAACATTATGTGTATAGCAGTACACTTATGAACACACCTGATGTAGATTAGAGGAGACGGGGACAATTCGGGCAGGGATATATCAATGTTGTGTCATTGGGATATACATTGAGTGTACAAAACATTAGGAACACCATCATATTATTGAATTGCACCCCATTTTGCCCTCAGAACAACCTCAATTTGTTGGGGTATGGAATCTACAAGGTGTCGAAAATGTTCCGCAGGGATTCTGGCCCATGTTGACTCCAATGCTTCCCACAGTTGTGTCTTGTTGGCTGGATGTCCTTTGGGTGCTGGACCATTCTTGATACACACAGGAAACTGTTGAGAGTGGAAAAAACCAGCAGCATTGCAGTTCTTGACCTACTCAAACCGGTATGCCTGACACCTACTACTATACCCCATTTAAAGGCACTAAAATTGTTTGTCTTGCCCATCCACCCTCTGAATGGCACACATTCACAATCCATGTCTCAGTTGTCTCAAGGCTTAAAAATCCTTCTTTAACCTGTCTCCCCCCTTCATCTATACTGATTAACGTGGATTTAACAAGCGACATCAATAAGGGATTATAGCTTTCACCTGAATTCACCTGGTCAGTCTATGTTCCTAACATTTTGTTCACTCAGTGTACACACTACAGAATAGAGAGCAATAGTAACGCCCTCTTTTTGGAGACACCAACTACGCCATGGTTTGTTGAACAAAGTCTATGGGAAAGTGAATAGAGTTTTTGCAGTGGTTTTGGATAAACGCTGAAAATAAAGTCTGTGGCAAACACAGGCTTAGTATATCTTATACGTTTTTGTCCTCATCTTCATCAGTTTATGCCACTTTTTGTGAATTTTGAAGCATTTATGTAATGCACATCAACGCACATGTTGACTGACTAACATCATCTCATAGAACAAAACACATAAGATCTCATAAGCCTATTGGGAGTTTATTCCAAAACCCTTTTCTTTCCCATTAATTTTGCTCATAGGAATGACTGAAGGAACCAGAGGTAAATCATTTCAGTTTTCTAGGACGACAAGTTGGTGAGCTCCATATACCCTATTCACATTTGTCCATGTCATTTTTGGCCAATTCATATACATTTACATTTAAGTCATTTAGCAGACGCTCTTATCCAGAGCGACTTACAAATTGGAGTATATTATTTCCTATTAGATGACAAGATAAAAAAAAAGCGAGTAAAGAGTCATTCCTCTTTTATTTTCTTTGAATCTGAAATCAAACAACATAAAACTGTTTCGCTTTTTGTTTTTACTGTCTAAAGGAAATATGAAATAATGAAAAACGGAGTAATAATTTGATTATTCAAACGTTGCGTTTTTAATGATCGGTTCTGGTTCACATAACATGATAAAGGTTTATGGTGTTTATGGTGTTTTTGATCTTACATATTATGTAATCGAATAAACATTATGTAATCGAATAAACAGCTAAATGTTAGTTATTGATTTGTTCGTTTCTCGTTCCATTGATTGATGATTCACAGTTACCGTAGTCAGTCATGTGCCCAGTCCAACTTGGCCTAGGTCAGTGAGTAAGCCACTTTTACAACCTTAAGCACTTTAACCTGTAGTCTATATAATTGTGGATAGGCTCAATAACATGCAACTGATCCCCACAAGCTTCAGTGCCTAGGATCTCAGACAACATAACCAGTCGTTGTTTACAGGGAGGCATGATTGTTATTCGATATTACATTATAGAGGAATTGAATCGTGTGCTGGTGGAAATCGCGCGTCATGACCAATGATCTTCACAGCAGTCATGACCCATTGAGAACTGTTTCTAGTTTTGCCTGTGTCAGGATCTGGGCACTTCTGATAAGCCTATAAACTACATCAATAATTAGGTATGATATAAAAACGGAGCTCTGTCCACGGATCTATGAGCATGATGTGTACTTTGAAACGCTCCAATGCGCTATCGAGCGTTTAAGACTTAACTCCTTCGGCCTGCTGTACTGCGTCACCTTCAGTGACAGTCCCAGAGAAAAGTGCTTCACAGTTCGACAACCAAGTTGGCTATTAGGCTATTAGCATATGGTTTACAATGTTTGTTAATCAAAATATGTAGGCTACTACGCCGTTACAATCCGTGCTTGATTGTAAATTAGAGGTGCATTGCATTTGCGTGTAGTGGCAGAGGTGGAAAAAGTACCCCATTGTCATACTTGAGTAAAAGTAAAGATACCTTAATAGAAAATGACTCAAGTAAAAGTGAAAGTCACCCAGTAAAATACTACTTGAGTAAAAGTATTTGGTATCAAATCTACTTAAGTATCAAAAGTAAAAGTAAAAATATGTTCTAATTACTTATATTAGGCAAACCAAATGGCACAGTATTCTTATTTTTAATTTTGTTAATGTAAGGATAGTCAAGGGCACCCTCCAACCTCTGTCCAGTGAAGTCCACAAAGCATATTGCATGTACAGTAATAGAAAGTTACATGACCAACAGCATGATCAAGCAAGTTAATGTTTCCGACATTTTCGGACCACTAAACAACTATTGATTTAGAACCGCAGTTACCGCAAGTTGCAAAGAAAACAGGAGCTACTTCCACTATTCCAGCAGCATTTCAACTTCAACATTTCAGCATCATCAAATCACCTCTGCTTAGTCTAATACAGTGTCAACTAAAAGAAAGCTAAATATGTGGCTGTCTGTGGTTCTGATATCTGTGTGTGTGCGTTCGTTCAAGTAAAAAAACATGTTGACTCCCCTTACTTGTAGAGAAACGCCAATGCCATCCTCCCCTCTCTCATGTTGACTCCCCTTACTTGTAGAGAAACACCAATGCCATCCTCCTCTCTCTCATGTTGACTCCCCTTACTTGTAGAGAAACGCCAATGCCATCCTCCTCTCTCTCATGCTGACTCCCCTTACTTGTAGAGAAATGCCAATGCCATCCTCCTCTCTCTCATGTTGACTCCCCTTACTTGTAGAGAAACACCAATGCCATCCTCCTCTCTCTCATGTTGACTCCCCTTACTTGTAGAGAAACGCCACTGCCATCCTCCTCTCTCTCATGTTGACTCCCCTTACTTGTAGAGAAACGCCAATGCCATCCTCCCCTCTCTCATGTTGACTCCCCTTACTTGTAGAGAAACGCCAATGCCATCCTCCTCTCTCTCATGTTGACTCCCCTTACTTGTAGAGAAACGCCAATGCCATCCTCCTCTCTCTCATGTTGACTCCCCTTACTTGTAGAGAAACGCCAATGCCATCCTCCTCTCTCTCATGTTGACTCCCCTTACTTGTAGAGAAACGCCAATGCCATCCTCCTCTCTCTCATGTTGACTCCCCTTACTTGTAGAGAAACGCCAATGCCATCCTCCCCTCTCTCATGTTGACTCCCCTTACTTGTAGAGAAACGCCAATGCCATCCTCCTCTCTCTCATGTTGACTCCCCTTACTTGTAGAGAAACGCCAATGCCATCCTCCTCTCTCTCATGTTGACTCCCCTACTTGTAGAGAAACGCCAATGCCATCCTCCTCTCTCTCATGTTGACTCCCCTTACTTGTAGAGAAACGCCAATGCCATCCTCCTCTCTCTCATGTTGACTCCCCTTACTTGTAGAGAAACGCCAATGCCATCCTCCTCTCTCTCATGTTGACTCCCTTACTTGTAGAGAAACGCCAATGCCATCCTCCTCTCTCTCATGTTGACTCCCCCTTACTTGTAGAGAAACGCCAATGCCATCCTCCCGTCTCTCATGTTGACTCCCTTACTTGTAGAGAAACGCCAATGCCATCCTCCCCTCTCTCATGTTGACTCCCCTACTTGTAGAGAAACGCCAATGCCATCCTCCCGTCTCTCATGTTGACTCCCCTTACTTGTAGAGAAACGCCAATGCCATCCTCCTCTCTCTCATGTTGACTCCCCTTACTTGTAGAGAAACGCCAATGCCATCCTCCCGTCTCTCATGTTGACTCCCCTTACTTGTAGAGAAACGCCAATGCCATCCTCCCGTCTCTCATGTTGACTCCCCTTACTTGTAGAGAAACACCAATGCCATCCTCCCCTCTCTCATGTTGACTCCCCTTACTTGTAGAGAAACGCCAATGCCATCCTCCCCTCTCTCATGTTGACTCCCCCTACTTGTAGAGAAACGCCAATGCCATCCTCCTCTCTCTCATGTTGACTCCCCTTACTTGTAGAGAAACGCCAATGCCATCCTCCTCTCTCTCATGTTGACTCCCCCTACTTGTAGAGAAACGCCAATGCCATCCTCCCCTCTCTCATGTTGACTCCCCCTACTTGTAGAGAAACGCCAATGCCATCCTCCCGTCTCTCATGTTGACTCCCCTTACTTGTAGAGAAACGCCAATGCCATCCTCCCCTCTCTCATGTTGACTCCCCCTACTTGTAGAGAAACGCCAATGCCATCCTCCCCTCTCTCATGTTGACTCCCCCTACTTGTAGAGAAACGCCAATGCCATCCTCCTCTCTTTCATGTTGACTCCCCTTACTTGTAGAGAAACGCCAATGCCATCCTCCTCTCTCTCATGTTGACTCCCCTTACTTGTAGAGAAACGCCAATGCCATCCTCCTCTCTCTCATGTTGACTCCCCTTACTTGTAGAGAAACGCCAATGCCATCCTCCTCTCTCATGTTGACTCCCCTTACTTGTAGAGAAACGCCAATGCCATCCTCCTCCTCTCTCATGTTGACTCCCCTTACTTGTAGAGAAACGCCAATGCCATCCTCCTCTCTCTCATGTTGACTCCCCTTACTTGTAGAGAAACGCCAATGCCATCCTCCCCTCTCTCATGTTGACTCCCCTTACTTGTAGAGAAACGCCAATGCCATCCTCCCCTATCTCATGTTGACTCCCCTTACTTGTAGAGAAACGCCAATGCCATCCTCCTCTCTCTCATGTTGACTCCCCCTACTTGTAGAGAAACGCCAATGCCATCCTCCTCTCTCTCATGTTGACTCCCCCTACTTGTAGAGAAACGCCAATGCCATCCTCCTCTCTCTCATGTTGACTCCCCTTACTTGTAGAGAAACGCCAATGCCATCCTCCTCTCTCTCATGGTGACTCCCCTTACTTGTAGAGAAACGCCAATGCCATCCTCCTCTCTCTCATGGTGACTCCCCTTACTTGTAGAGAAACGCCAATGCCATCCTCCCCTCTCTCATGTTGACTCCCCTTACTTGTAGAGAAACGCCAATGCCATCCTCCCCTCTCTCATGTTGACGAAACGGTCACTCTGTCATACAGTACAGTATTTTATGTTGTCCAAGGCTACCTGGCTAAAATGTTTGCTCTCTAGCCTAACTTCCATTCATGAGCAACGTTAGCTAGTTAACATTAGCTTTCTACATCTAGCTACATATTGAACTTCCATCCTCTCAGGCCACAGCAACAACAATGTATGAATTAATGGTTGGATCAGAATTGCCTTGATAATCATTGGCCAGTAGGAAGAATTAAGTAAAACCACAAGTCCAAATCCCTATCTCCATCCATGGCTAATTTAGGAAAGGGAGAATTTTAGCTAGCTAGCCACCGGAGGTCAACAACACAATGAGATGCAACAATTCAAGTTTTACTGTAAATTGCGTTTGCTCTCAATGGGATTTCTTAGGAGTGATGCAAAATCCAAGTTTTCTTCCCTTGTCGCCAGGAACATTCACAGTTGAGCTCGCTCAGTTTAGCTCAATGCTGAATGGCAAAATGTTTATGCTTTTTTTGTCTAAGGGAGGCCAGATGCTCGCAGGCTTCCCTCGCCTTCAATGCTACGGGCGGCAACAATGTCATACTCGTTTGGACCAGACAGCATCAGATAGACGGCCTACACACAGAGAGACAGCAGGGAGCTGTTTCGCTTGCTTGGATGCTTTCTCTTGTGAGATACATTGAGCCTCTTGCGAATTGAAGGAAAATTATGAAACACAGAGAGACGAAAGATACACTATTTTATGTTTTTTTATTGGTCAATGTTTTTTGGGAAGCCTGGCTTCTCTTGGCATCCATGAATACACACCACTGCAAATAAAGCATTTGTGTTTAGTGAGTCCGCCAGATCAGAGGCCGTAGGGATGACCAGGGATGTTCTCTAGATAAGTGTGTGAACTGGCCCCTTTTCCTGTCATTTTAAGCATGTAACAAGTACTTTTGGGTGTCAGGGAAAATATTTGGATAAAAAGTATATTATTTTCTTTGTGAATGTAGTGGAGTAAAAGTTAAAGTTGTCAAAAATATAAATAGTAAAGTACAGATAACAAAAAAATTGTACTTAAAAGTATTTTTGACTTAAGTATTTTATACCACTGCGTAGTGGCATAGAGCAGAAGTGTAGAGGCACTTATAGAAGTTACACACATGGGGAACATTTTTAGTAGCCTTGTGTCTGGGTAAAATGCAACCTTTTATAAAAATGCATTTCATGCAATTCTATGTAATTTTACATGACTGGAGACTGGCAGAATCTATTTTAATACCACACATATGACAGGCTACGTTGACACTGACAAGATGAGAATTTGGACAGGTTTCCCTCAAGAATTTCCCTGTATTTAGCACCATCCATCTTTCCTTCAATTATGACCAGTTTCCCAGTCCCTGCCGATTAAAAACATCCCCACAGCATGATGCTGCCACCACCATGCTTCACTGTGGGGATGGTGTTCTCGAGGTGATGAGAGGTGTTGGGTTTGCGCTAGACATAGCGTTTTCCTTGATGTCCAAAAATATCAATTTTAGACTCATCTGACCAGACTACCTTCTTCCATATGTTTGGGGAGTCTCCCACATGCCTTTTGGCGAACACCAAACATTTTGCTTATTTTTTTCTTTAAGCAATGGCTTTTTTCTGGCCACTCTTCCGTAAAGCCAAGCTCTGTGGAGTGTATGGCTTAAAGTGGTCCTATGGACAGATACTCCAATCTCCGTTGTGGAGCTTTGCAGCTCCTTCAGGGTTATCTTTGGTCTCTTTGTTGCCTCTCTGATTAATGTCCTCCTTGCCTGGTCTGTGAGTTTTGGTGGGCGGCCCTCTCTTGGCAGGTTTGTTGTGGTGCCATATTCTTTCATTTTTTTATAATGGATTTAATGGTGCTGCGTGGGATGTTCAAAGTTTCAGATATTTTTTTATAACCCAACCCTGATCTGTACTTCTCCACAACTTTGTCCCTGACCGGTTAGGAGAGCTCCTTGGTATTCATAGAGTGCTGCTTGCTTTGTTATGCCCCTTTCTTAGTGGTGTTGCAGACTTTGGGGCCTTTCAGAACAGGTGTATACTGAGATCATGTGACAGATCATGTGACAGATCATGTGACACTTAGATTGCACACAGGTGGACTTTATGTGGTTGCACCAGATCTTATTTAGGGGCTTGATAGCAAAGGGGGTGAATACATATGCATGTACCACTTTTCTGTTTTACATTTTTTTGAATTTTTTTGAAACAAGTAATTTTTTACATGAAATCCTAATAAAAAATCAATTTAAATGATAAATTATAGGTTGTAATGCAACAAAATAGAAAAAATGCAAAGGGGGGTGAATGCTTTCACACTGTAGGTGTGTGGAGACATATTGTAGTCTACAATATGAGGACATTTTTGTCCTAAAAATGCTTTCCAGTTTCACCGACTCACCCAATAATGCGCAGCTTACTCACTGATGATGGCTGATGCCCTTGTGCCAAAAGCCTTTCTCTCTCTTGTTTTACTTTGTAAAACCTTGTTACTTTGTAAAACAATATTTGGAATTTGATCAAATATTTTTGGTAGCCTACAGCAGACAGATTAGAGCAGGGGCACTCAAGTACTATTTGAGAAGGTCTGGTCACACAAATTTCCAAGGTGGCAAAGGTCCGGCGTAGTAACAAACCCCCACCTCCCAACCCCAAACTGTTCACACCTCTCTTGTTGGCAGAGAGAACATTTTACAGTTTTAAAGCTAATTTCCCACAATTCTACACATTCTTCCACGTCTTATGTGGGTTTATATGATACCGGGAGTTATTTTATTTTTGGGACCTGCGGTCCATATTAACTCTGTTCTGTGTACGGATCCAGTCTGCGGTCCGCCAGTTGAGTATGGAGGGATTAGAGTCTTCTCTTTTCAGCAGGACCCATTTGCTTTCCAACCTGTGTTTCCCACGATTGTATTTGAAATATTAATTGAATTAACGGAGGCAACTTGAATGAACTTTGAACGCTTTTATTTTTAAAAATTCCATTACAAAAAGTAACAATTATTTTTCATGCCAAGAGAGGTACCAGATCTGGCCAGATAGGTGCCGCATCCTGTTCCGGAAGGATCCGGCTCAAATGAATCACTGGTTGTAATGCAGGGGCGCAGAGCAGCTCGCAATATAGCCGCATGAGGGACGTCAGATAATTCACTTCCCAGCGATTTCACAAGTTGGTATGTTTGCAGTAGCCTGGCCTTGATTGTCAGGGAAATGTTTAGTAGAAATATAGGCTACTTTGACTGGACAATTAGCCTTAGGACATGAAAAAGTTACTATTGAATAGGTCAAAATCCTATCTATTTAGTGACATTAATAATTGAGGACAGGGTTTATAGAGTATTCCATGGTGTTCAGCTCTAAACCAGTGGTGTTGGTCAATAGTTAATGCGTCCATCTGGCGTGCTTGAGGCTTGACTCAAATACAACATTGATTTAGGGCCTATGCGCACCATAGATGGGTTACATAGGCCTATAGGCTATAACATTGTTGGATGGGCTAAATAATATAAAGCTATTGTGTGACAATGTATTTTTGTGGTACATTTACCACCTATAGCTACTTTAACAAAATTACATGAAACAAATTCATAGATCCAATGATTTATCGTCTGTAAACTATAGAACGTGGTGCCGCTACATCGTTTGATGCGTATTCGCGGGATTCGTGGGCTTCCCCACAGATAAATGGTAAACCCTTAACCCGGAACAGCCTAAGCTCATATATTTAGGCCTATAATAAGCTCCAATATGTCCGCTCATGATGACATTTAAGATGTTTATATGTGGAGGCGTTGCCTGAACAAAATGTGTGTGCTATACTGTAGGCTTGCTTATAAACAATTTGTTTATCATCTCAGGCACTGGCCTCTAATTGGCACTGAGCTGTTTTACCTGTATTCGGACAGGTTCAGGATCCCGGACAGCATTGATAAAGGACGCAGGTGCTGATGAGAGACAACGGGCGAGATGAGAGGCAATGGGCGGGACTCATAGCCTCTATTATTGAGACGGGCCTTGCTTGACGCTGGGTGTGCTATTGTTTCGAGAGCTTGTTCCCTCTGCAGGTCTCGACAAGGAAGTATTGTCAGCAGACCTCCACATGGCGTTTATACATTGGCTGGTTACCTGCATTAAAAGGCAACGTTTTGAAACGGAGGCGCGCAACTCTAGGGAGGAGATAAGCACTACTCCGAGCCCAGGACGAGATGGAAGGCTATAGGATACAAAGCACTCCAGCTCTGCTGTTGAGATATGGTCATTTTCAAACCCTTATATATTTTTTAACCTTTATTTAACTTGGCAAGTCAGTTAAGAACAAACATATAGGCTACGATACATTTTCCCCACAATGCTGCAAAAATACCCTAAGAAGTCATTTATCCAATCGCTGGAGATTTAGGAAGCGTGGAATTCTAGAAAACAGCTACTGGTTGTCAGCGAAAGAGCAGCACAGAGAGATGTAGAGGAGTCTGTTTAAGTTGAAGTTATCCCCTTGTAGGCGGCATAGTAGCCTACATACAGTGCATTCGGAAAGTATTCAGACCCCTTGACCTTTTCCACATTTTGTTACATTACAGCATTATTCTACAATTGATTCAATTTTTTTTTTACCCTCATCAATCTACACACAATACCCCATAATAACAAAGCTAAAACAGGTTTAGACATTTTTGAAAATGTATTAAAATGTATTTTTAAAAATATATATATTTGCATAAGTATTCAGACCCTTTACTCAACACTTTGTTGAAGCACCTTTGGCAGCGATTACAGCCTCGAGTCGTCTTTGGTATGACGCTATAAGCTTGGCACACCTGTATTTGGGGAGTTTCTGCCATTTTTATCTGCAGATCCTCTCAAACTCTGTCAGGTTCGATGGGGAGCATTGCTGCACAACTTTGTTCAGGTCTCTCCAGAGATGTTCGATCGGGTTCGAGTCCGGTCTCTGGCTGGGAAACTCAAGGATATTCAGAGACTTGTCCTGAAGCAATTCCTGTATTGTCTTGGCTGTGTGCTTAGGGTCATTGTCCTATTGGAATGTAAACCTTCACCCCAGTCTGAGGTCCTGAGCTCTCTGGATCATATATTCAATAAGGATCGCTCTGTACTTTGCCCGTTCATCTTTCCCTCGATCCTGACTAGTCTCCCAGTCCCTGCTGCTGAAAAACATCCCCACAGCATGATGCTGCTACCCCCATGCTTCACTGTAGTGATGGTGCCAGGTTTCATATAGATGTGACAATTGGCATTCAGCCCAAAGAGTTCAATCTTGGTTTCACCAGACCAGATAATCTTGTTTCTCATGGTCAGAGTTTTTAGGTGCCTTTTGGCAAACTCCAAGCGGGTTGTCATATGCCTTTTATTGAGGAGTGGCTTCCGTCTGTCCACTCTACCATAAAGGCCTGATTGGTGGAGTGCTGCAGAGATGGGTTGTACTTTTGGAAGGTTCTCCCATATCCACAGAGGAACTCTGGAGCTCTTTCAGAGTGACCATCGGGTTCTTGGTCACCTCCCTGACCAACGCCCTTCTCCCCCGATTGCTCAGTTTGGCCGGGCAGCCAGCTCTAGTAAGAGTCTTGGGAGTTCTAAACTTTTTCCATTTAAGAATGATGGTTGACCATTGTGTTCTTGGGGAGCTTCAAAGCTGCTAAAATATTTTAGTACCCATCCCCAGATCTGTGCCTCGACACAATCCTGTCTTGGAGCTCTATGGACATTGTCTTCAACCTTATGGCTTGGTTTTTGTTCTGACATGCACTCTGGGACCTTATATAGACAGGTGTGTGCCTTTCCAAATCATGTCCAAATCAACTGAATTTACCACAGGTGGACTCCAAATCAAGTTGTAGAAACATCTCAAGGATGATCAATGGAAACAAGATGCACCTGAGCTCAATTTCGAGTGTGATAGCAAAGGGTCCGAATACTTATGTAAATAAGGTATCCGTGTTTTATTTTGAATATATTTGTAAAAATGTCTAAAACCTGTTTTCACTCTGTAATTATGGGGTATTGTGTGTAGATTGATGAGGACTTTTATTTTTTAATCAATTTTAGAGTAAGGCTGCAAGATTTAAAAAAATGTGTAAAATGTCAAGTGGCCTGAATACTTCCTGAATGTAATTTGAAAAATAAACATTGTAAACCATAGCCTAGCATACCTCATTCGCAATTAGTTTTTTGATGTGTGAGGCACTTTTCCCCGGGACTGTCTGGAGGTGACAGTCCAGGAGAGACTGACTGATCAGGGCCTAGTTTCCCAGTTGAGATGTACAGCACCAGTCCAAAGTTTGGACACACCTTCTCATTCAAGGGTTTTGTCTTTATTTGTCCTATTTTCTACATTGTAGAATAATAGTGAAGACAATCAAAACTATGAAGTAACACATATGGAGTCATGTAGTAACCAAAAAAGTTTTAAACATATCAAAATATATATTATATTTGAGATACTTCAAAGTAGTATGACCCTTTACCTTGAAGACAGCTTGAAGGCAAAAACCCTTGAATGAGTAGGTGATGTCATTTAAAGGGGAAATCGGCAGTTACTACATCCATTTTGGGACTGATAAATTAATGACATGTACTCGTTGATTCTTGAAGAATATAACTTATAAAGGCATCATGAGCTTAGTTCAACTGTCAAGCCCCATCAGAACCCAAAATGTAAGCTTTTTTTACTCCAACGTTTGTAAACAAGAACAAGGTTGTGTGCGCAGCGCTGACGTCACACACAGAGCCCAACAAAAACCAGTAGGAGATTCAACCAAAAAACAAACGAGGAAAAGTGTGACTGAGTGAATATTCATCAGTTTACTAACTCCTGTTACATTCACCCCTCCTGAATTTCACCAAAACACTCAAAAAATATATACGTTTAGCCTTTAACAGCACGAATAGTTAATGAGACAAATGACCCTTGACTTGACCAGCTTCTCTAAAGATCTCATCTTCAGTTTAGTTAAAAAAAGGAGTTTAAAAGGTTTATCAGGCCTCTAAGCCTTCTAGTGCAATGTGGTGCAGCCTACACCACAGGACACTTGGTCTTTCAACTTGACATACACCTATTTTGTCTCGTAAAACTAATCAATTCATGTTTGATAGAGAGACCTCAACATATTATATCCCTGGATTAACTTAAGCAACACGTCCTTAGGCCTGAGCTTTCCCTGACGCCAACCCACAGCTCCATCTAAAAGGCCTGGACTCAATAAGGCAATTCACTGATCTAACCCCCCTACCTAACCCCCCTTCCTGTTCTTGTTCTAACTGGACCCTGGGCAACTACTGAGTCCAGGGTAAGGGGGTCTAGACACTGTCATGACCAGTTGTCTGAGCTGGAAACAGGGAAAAAGTCAACATTGTCCAGGTCAATGACGGTGTCGGTCTCAGGCACAGCTGGAGAAGGATCTGTTTCAAGAGATGTGACTGACTCAGGGGCAATACTTGTCCTATCGAACAGAGGATTCCCTTTCCAGGTCACTGACATCATCCATTTCCAAACTTCCACAGGTTAGATCACTTTCTCTTTCAGATCCATCATCCCGAGGCTCCTTGACAGGTAAGAAGTTGCCATCTAGCAGTAGATTCCTTCTCGACCCCTGTGTACATCACAGGCTCCCACTTGTCTGCCAGTTTCTTCTTACACCTTTTTCCCTTTGTTTGCCAGTAACACTCAATCTCCTTTGTGGAGCGAGACCCCTTTTACCATCTTGTTGTATTGTCTTGTGTATTGTGTTGGTGTCTGGTGTTGCTGTTCTTTGCAAATGTGCTGTGCAATTCCTGCTGCTTCGGTCAAGGTCGAGAGGAGTCTTGGAGTAAGTACTGAATTCTACCACAACAAGATCTTGGAGGACTGCCTTAAACATGACGTCAACTGGAAGCCTGGGGACACGGCCGAACATTAGGGCAAAAGGTTGCGTACCCTGTGGTCTTGTGGATGGTTGCATTGTATACGAAAGTCTGTGTTTGGATCTGCTGAGGCCATCCTCGCTTGGTCCTCAGTGGTAATGCTCTGAGCATGTTCCCTAACGTTCTATTGAAGATTTCAATCCCCACCGGCTCGGTACAATGTCGTCAAGATTCTCAGTAGCAGCTTTGAGAATTTCCTTGTAGACAATGCTCTCCCATCAGGGGGCTTTGGCTTTGTAGCAGGCAGGCTCACAATCTTGAGGGGGGCGGTGCTGCTTTAGTAGGTCTCTGACTACATTCATCTTTCTGATTTGGCTGCGTATAGACTACTTACAGTAGGCCCATAAAACAGATAAGGACTTCTCCGTAGTGTATGGGTCGCTCAGGTGGGTGTCTAGGGTATAGGGTTGTTGACCATTCCATCAGGATAGGACAGTTGATAAATCAACATGAATCATTTATTTTAAAACGTATATCCCATTTCTGCACAAAATTGAAAGCTCTCTCACAACCCCTGCTCACAAACACACACGGGCTCTGGGATTTGCAACCCCTATTCTTTTTCATTCACTTAACTCCACACCAAAACACAAAAACACACACCCCACCTTCCATGACAATACATCCGCACATACCCACATACTGTGCCTTCTGTGTCTTCTGTGTTTTATCTCTACCGTGTTGATTGAGTACTTTTTTGTTCCAGTTCCTTATATTTGAAGCTGTACTATTCCACTTTTTTGTTCCAGTTCCTTATATTTGAAGCTGTACTATTCCACTTTTTTGTTCCAGTTCCTTATATTTGAAGCTGTACTATTCCACTTTTTTGTTCCAGTTCCTTATATTTGAAGCTGTACTATTCCACTTTTTTGTTCCAGTTCCTTATATTTGAAGCTGTACTATTCCACTTTTTTTGTTCCAGTTCCTTATATTTGAAGCTGTACTATTCCACTTTTTTGTTCCAGTTCCTTATATTTGAAGCTGTACTATTCCACCAATGATCCTTTCTTCTAACGCTGTTTTATCAATTTATGAAATACTATAAATGGAAAGTAAAACTAATTATTTTCCAACATTCCCTATCTAGAATGGTATAGTGTAGTTTATTTCTTTAACAATTTTTGTATTTGATTTATTTTCTATATATTGTTTAATAACAATCCCTACCATGGCTAGTATTGGGTGTAACATTATTCGACTCCTCTATGGGAACTTTGTAATATTTAGAATAGCAATGGAGTGGTGTTTGTGTCTCTGAACATTTGGTTATCAATATACAGTTTATCGACTACGAGAGCTACACGTTTAACTTTGTATCTATTTTCCTTGAAGATTGGGTACAGAACTTTGCTTTGTTCTGCAATTTCCTTCGGGCACTGAACGTTCATGCCTAATTTTGTGCCAGCGAGTCTTTTACCCAGCACATTTGGCAAAGATTGGGCAGTCATATCTCTGTCCTCTGTTGGATTTTGTTCGACAGCTTCGCATGGGATCTGAAGCGCTGTAAGGAGGAACTCCCCAACTACACCCTCAGGAACATCTCCTTCGTTCTCCTGGAAACCAGTAAGTACCAGATTCTCCCTCGTGGATCTAGTCTGTATGTCAAGTAAGGCTTCTCTCCTTTTTAAGTTCATTGACATCAGTTTCAGTAATAATAATATAATAATAATATATGCCATTTAGCTGACGCTTTTATCCAAAGCGACTTACAGTCATGTGTGCATACATTCTACGTATGGGTGGTCCCGGGGATCGAACCCACTACCCTGGCGTTACAAGCACCATGCTCTACCAACTGAGCCACAGAAGGACCAGTCTTATTGACTATCCCTTTGAGGTTGTTGTTTCCGTCTCCAATGTTGCAGCTTTTTCGACACTCATCTCGAGGCTTGACCTTCAACTCCTTTATATCCTTACTGACTAATTCAAGTACGCCCAAGTTTGTCATTTAGCGATTTTAACAGATCGGTTTCCACCGTTACCATTCCCAGTGGTGAAAAAGATTAAATTGTTTGTGTCTGTCGAAGAGTCGCGTTTTCTTTTCGGGATCACTCTCCGTCATGTTTTCGGGATCACTCTCCGTCATGTTTTCGGGATCACTCTCCGTCATGTTTTCGGGATCACTCTCCGTCATGTTTTCGGGATCACTCTCGTCATGTTTTCGATCACTCTCCGTCATGTTTTCGGGATCACTCTCCGTCATGTTTTCGGGATCACTCTCCGTCATGTTTTCGAGATCACTCTCCGCATGTTTTCGGATCACTCTCCGTCATGTTTTCGGGATCACTCTCCGTCATGTTTTCGGATCACTCTCCGTCATGTTTTCGGGATCACTCTCCGTCATGTTTTCGGATCACTCTCCGTCATGTTTTCGGATCACTCTCCGTCATGTTTTCGGGATCACTCTCCGTCATGTTTTCGATCACTCTCCGTCATGTTTTCGGATCACTCTCCGTCATGTTTTCGGGATCACTCTCCGTCATGTTTTCGGATCACTCTCCGTCATGTTTTCGGGATCACTCTCCGTCATGTTTTCGGGATCACTCTCCGTCATGTTTTCGGGATCACTCTCCGTCATGTTTTCGGGATCACTCTCCGTCATGTTTTCGGGATCACTCTCCGTCATGTTTTCGGGATCACTCTCCGTCATGTTTTCGGGATCACTCTCCGTCATGTTTTCGAGATCACTCTCCGTCATGTTTTCGGGATCACTCTCCGTCATGTTTTCGGGATCACTCTCCGTCATGTTTTCGGGATCACTCTCCGTCATGTTTTCGGGATCACTCTCCGTCATCAAATCAAATCAAATCAAATTTATTTATATAGCCCTTCGTACATCAGCTGATATCTCAAAGTGCTGTACAGAAACCCAGCCTAAAACCCCAAACAGCAAACAATGCAGGTGTAAAAGCACGGTGGCTAGGAAAAACTCCCTAGAAAGGCCAAAACCTAGGAAGAAACCTAGAGAGGAACCGGGCTATGTGGGGTGGCCAGTCCTCTTCTGGCTGTGCCGGGTAGAGATTATAACAGAACATGACCAAGATGTTCAAATGTTCATAAATGACCAGCATGGTCGAATAATAATAAGGCAGAACAGTTGAAACTGAGCAGCAGCACAGTCAGGTGGACTGGGGACAGCAAGGAGCCTTCATGTCAGGTAGTCCTGGGGCACGGTCCTAGGGCTCAGGTCAGTTGAAACTGAGCAGGAGCATGGCCAGGTGGACTGGGGACAGCAAGGAGTCCTCATGTCAGGTAGTCCTGGGACATGGTCCTAGGGCTCAGGTCCTCCGAGAGAGAGAAAGAAAGAGAGAAGGAGAGAATTAGAGAACGCACACTTAGATTCACACAGGACACCGAATAGGACAGGAGAAGTACTCCAGATATAACAAACTGACCCTAGCCCCCCGACACATAAACTACTGCAGCATAAATACTGGAGGCTGAGACAGGAGGGGTCAGGAGACACTGTGGCCCCATCCGAGGACACCCGGACAGGGCCAAACAGGAAGGATATAACCCCACCCACTTTGCCAAAGCACATCCCCCACACCACTAGAGGGATATCTTCAACCACCAACTTACCATCCTGAGACAAGGCCGAGTATAGCCCACAAAGATCTCCGCCACGGTACAACCCAGGGGGGGCAACCCAGACAGGCCGACCACAACAGTGAATCAACCCACCCAGGTGACGCACCCCCCCAGGGACGGCACGAGAGAGCCCCAGCAAGCCAGTGACTCAGCCCCCGTAACAGGGTTAGAGGCAGAGAATCCCAGTGGAAAGAGGGGAACCACCAGGCAGAGACAGCAAGGGCGGTTCGTTGCTCCAGAGCCTTTCCGTTCACCTTCCCACTCCTGGGCCAGACTACACTCAATCATATGACCCACTGAAGAGATGAGTCTTCAGTAAAGACTTAAAGGTTGAGACCGAGTTTGCGTCTCTGACATGGGTAGGCAGACCGTTCCATAAAAATGGAGCTCTATAGGAGAAAGCCCTGCCTCCAGCTGTTTGCTTAGAAATTCTAGGGACAATTAGAGGCCTCATGTCTTGTGACCGTAGCGTACGTGTAGGTATGTACGGCAGGACCAAATCAGAGAGGTAGGTAGGAGCAAGCCCATGTAATGCTTTGTAGGTTAGCAGTAAAACCTGAAATCAGCCCTTGCTTTGACAGGAAGCCAGTGTAGAGAGGCTAGCACTGGAGTAATATGATCAAATTTCTTGGTTCTAGTCAGGATTCTAGGCCGTATTTAGCACTAACTGAAGTTTATTTAGTGCTTTATCCGGGTAGCCGGAAAATAGAGCATTGCAGTAGTCTAACCTAGAAGTGACAAAAGCATGGATTAATTTTTCTGCATCATTTTTGGACAGAAAGTTTCTGATTTTTGCAATGTTACGTAGATGGAAAAAAGCTGTCCTCGAAATGGTCTTGATATGTTCTTCAAAAGAGAGATCAGGGTCCAGAGTAACGCCGAGGTCCTTCACAGTTTTATTTGAGACGACTGTACAACCATTAAGATTAATTGTCAGATTCAACAGAAGATCTCTTTGTTTCTTGGGACCTAGAACAAGCATCTCTGTTTTGTCCGAGTTTAATAGTAGAAAGTTTGCAGCCATCCACTTCCTTATGTCTGAAACACATGCTTCTAGCGAGGGCAATTTTGGGGCTTCACCATGTTTCATTGAAATGTACAGCTGTGTGTCATCCGCATAGCAGTGAAAGTCATGTTTTCGGGATCACTCTCCGTCATGTTTTCGGGATCACTCTCCGTCATGTTTTCGGGATCACTCTCCGTCATGTTTTCGGGATCACTCTCCGTCATGTTTTCGGGATCACTCTCGTCATGTTTTCGGGATCACTCTCCGTCATGTTTTCGGGATCACTCTCCGTCATGTTTTCGGATCACCGTCATGTTTTCGATCACTTCTCCGTCATGTTTTCGGGATCACTCTCCGTCATGTTTTCGGGATCACTCCGTCATGTTTTCGGGATCACTCTCGTCATGTTTTCGGGATCACTCTCCGTCATGTTTTCGGATCACTCTCCGTCATGTTTTCGGGATCACTCTCCGTCATGTTTTCGGGATCACTCTCCGCCATGTCTTCGGGATCACTCTCCGTCATGTTTTCGGGATCACTCTCCGTCATGTTTTCGGGATCACTCCGTCATGTTTTCGGATCACTCTCCGGGATCACTCCATGTTTTCGGGATCACTCTCCGGGGATCACTCTCCGTCATGTTTTCGGGATCACTCTCCGTCATGTTTTCGGGATCACTCTCCGTCATGTTTTCGGATCACTCTGTTTTCGGGATCACTGTGTTTTCGGGATCACTCTCCGTCATGTTTTCGGATCACGTCATGTTTTCGGGATCACTCTCCGTCATGTTTTCGGGATCACTCTCCGTCATGTTTTCGGGATCACTCTCCGTCATGTTTTCGGGATCACTCTCCGTCATGTTTTCGGGATCACTCTCCGTCATGTTTTCGGGATCACTCTCCGTCATGTTTTCGGGATCACTCTCCGTCATGTTTTCGGGATCACTCTCCGTCATGTTTTCGGGATCACTCTCCGTCATGTTTTCGGGATCACTCTCCGTCATGTTTTCGGGATCACTCTCCGTCATGTTTTCGGGATCACTCTCCGTCATGTTTTCGGGATCACTCTCCGTCATGTTTTCGGGATCACTCTCCGTCATGTTTTCGGGATCACTCTCCGTCATGTTTTCGGGATCACTCTCCGTCATGTTTTCGGGATCACTCTCCGTCATGTTTTCGGGATCACTCTCCGTCATGTTTTCGGGATCACTCTCCATCATGTTTGGATGTTGCTTGTTTTCGTAATATTTGTTGATACATGTCTCTTGTCTTAAGATTTGTTTTGTGTTGTTATCCAGATTGAAGGTAATTAACCACCAGTTTGTGAAGTGATAATAACTTACCGATATTGAATATTACGTTTTTATCTTGAGGTGATCTACACTGCTGTGTTCAGTCCGCCATCTTACTTGGGACAAGTTCTTAAGTACCCGTAGAGCCATATCTCTTTCCTGCACCACCTTTGAGCCCTCGTCTGTCCACCACGGCACCAACCACAGTCTTCCTCCCTCCGAACACACTGCAACAGTCACATCTGCAGCTGACATAATTACAGACGTTACTGCCTCAGTGCACTCATCCACAGACCCCTCCATTGATAACACTTGTCCCGCCCGCTCACTTCCAGTTAGCTTTCTCAAAGCACAACCTCATGTACTTTGCCCTAATTCACTTCCATTTCTCCTCCTGTCTTCAGCTCACTTCGCTTACACTTTCTACCATTCGTCTTTAACAAACCATCTCCCTTTTTCTGCTATTTTTAACTGACTCAAGCTTGTAAGTTCCTTCCGCTCTCTCTTAGACCTTAGACCTCCTCTGCCTTCCTTTCCCCCCCATTCCTCCTCCATATTCCAAGTATACATCTCCTTATCATAATACTGCACTTCTCCTGACATATCTTGTTCTTGCTTTCTCAAGGGATGCCATTTAACTGGCTGTCACAATCTCCATACAATCAGCACAAACCCTTCCAGATGTAGTGCTCAACAGTGCATCCCACTTATAATGCAGCTGCTTTGTATTTGATGTGACATTTTTCAATTTCAAACAAGCGTGCCCCCCAGGGGCTCTCTCCCTTCCCATACAGTGTCGACCCCTAATCACACTCGCTTTCTTATGTAAAATATTATTACCAAGGAAGTGAGTTTGTGTTTATACAGGACCTCCCACCCCGACCGACCGTCAACCAATCATGTCAATGCGGAACGATATGCACCCCTCCGCATTGTTACAACATTTCGGAGGCGCACAGCGAGGCTCCGCTATTGGGTCACTCCCTCCAAAGGAGTCTCGGATCACATTTTCAGATCAAGTATAAATTGGCTTAGTCGTTAAGGTTGTAAACGTTGTGGAATTGACATTCTTAAAAACATAATATTTGAGTAATCAAATAATTATCTAGTTTAGAAAATAAAAACAAACCCGTTTATGCGTTGTTTGATTTCAGATCCAAATCAAATAAACGAGGAACGACTCTTTACTCGTTTTGTATCTTGTCATCTAATATGACATATTAATTGGTCAAAAAGTACACGGACCTGTAACAAATAATCAAACTTTATTTTGATTCGAACTATGGCTCAAACCTTGTGAAAACCGACCAAACAGCTGGAGGCGTAACAAGCCACACGATTGAGCTGCCACTGTCTGGTCTCCCTACATATGCTGCATTTAAAACAACTGGGTACTCGGGGAAAAAATACCATGTCAAATCATGACCTCAGTGATCTTCTGGTCGGAGCTCTAGACAGAATCCCCGAGCTCCCGAGTTTGATGACTGTTCAAATCGATATTTCAATTCAATTCAAGGGCTTTATTGGCATGGGAAACATGTGTTAACATTGCCAAAGCAAGTGAGGTAGTCAACATACAAAGTTAATATTTCTCAGTCGGAGCTATTCCCCCCCCCGAGTTCCCAGTTATTTTGAACGCTCCGAAGTCGGAGATTTCCTAGTTCCCCGTTGTTGTGAACGCGGCATTAACATGACCACCACTGAGCACAGCGAGCAACTGTAGAATTCAACATGGCTGCCTTTCACCGTCAGTAAGGGAGTTATTTTCAAGTCAGAAGTGGATAGTTAGCGTTTTACTATCTAAATCCAGAGAGAAATACATTGTCGTAGCCTCTCAAGCAGACCGCGATGGCTCAGTGCGTACAGTCGGTGCAGGAATTCATCCAGGACTCGTTTGTCCCGATGGTGGCGGTCCTGTGCAGCGAAGATGCGGAGAAAGTGACTCGTAAAAACAACCTGAATTTCTCGGAGCTGCTAAGGCCCTTCTGCCGGTTAACGTCCGAAGGTAAGAGCTTTGACGCACAACAACTAAACGTGTTTATGCTCAAGACCTACCCGTTACACAGAGACATCTTAAACCAAGCTATGTTTGCGGCATTGTGTGTACAATTGTGAACTAGTTAGCTTTAGCATGATGTTGTCCTCCTAGCCAACTAAGCTAACGTTAGCCAATTGCAGTTACCGCCGTCACTTAGCTGTGCCAAGTCAAGTGACAGGAAAGACTTAACCACCAGTAGCAGACGTGGTGTTTGGAACAGGGGCCTTGTCTTGTTTCTTTAATGTGTCACACGATCGGGCCCCACTGACAACCAAGATGTCTGCCAGTACCTTTGGGTGCCTTTGTAACGTTTGTTAGTTTAGAAATGCTTTCGTTTCAACGCAGCGGGGAACAGAGGCCCACTTCCATTCGGTCCGGGGATGGGAGGGACGATTTGGCAGTTGACTAAGCTTCGCTTGTCATGCTAATTTAGCTAGCGAAATAGCTTAGACACCCTTCCTTGAAGTTGCAGCTATCTGCTTGCTAGCTATATTAGCTGAGCAACGCCCAACAACATTTTGACTTAACGGAGCTAGTAAACTCCCTCACTGGCTAAGCAAGATGGATCCTGAGACAGAAATAGACATTCAGTTGAACTTGGATTAAGCAGCCACTAGCCAGAGTGTCTTTGGCTAGAGTAGATGACGGTTGTATTCGTAATTCGGTTTAATGCTGGTTTACCACTGGCATTTAAAGCGCCAGATTACTCATGGTCAGACTGACAATCCAATGGCTTGGTTCCACACTCATTATGTAATCTAGCTAGCTAGCTACCAACCCATATCCATCCCATAGGTACCATATATATATAATATCTTTGCAAAGGGCAAGGCCTACCAATCTAGTGTTTTATTTTTGCTATGGCTCAAGTGAAATTGGAAAACCGCAGTGTTTTTAAAAACAAGAAGGCTCTAGGTTTTGATTATCAGGCTGTGATAAACTCATAGCCGTAAGTGTCGTTGCCCTATCATAACCCTAGTTGTCTCATAATGAGTCCTCTCATAGACACAAGGCCCCAA
Organism: Oncorhynchus keta; assembly: GCF_023373465.1. NCBI lineage: Eukaryota > Metazoa > Chordata > Actinopteri > Salmoniformes > Salmonidae > Oncorhynchus > Oncorhynchus keta. Next base: position 750,672 of record NC_068446.1, on the reverse strand, counting down.
GAGAAGAAGAGGAGCAGGAAACAAGGAGTGGCAATCTCACAAAACTCCAGAGAATAAGCGCTTGGTGTGTGTTTAACTTAATATAATAATAATAATAATAAATAATAATAACTTCCAGCACATTTAGTCACATTTCTGGAGGAATGCGTCCAGATTGTTGACGGGGCTGACTTGGAGGACATCACTGTGAAGAAGTGCCTGTGTTTTCCTTAGAGCCTCAAAGTGGAGGCCGGTAGGGATATCCTTGTCTCATCGTGCACTAGCGACTCCTGTGGCGGTCCGGGCGCAGTGCACGCTGACCAGGTCGCTCGGGGCACGGTGTTTCCTCCGACCCATTGGTGCGGCTGGCTTCCGGGTTGGATGCGCACTGTGTTAAGAAGCAGTGCGGCTTGGTTGGGTTGTGTTTTGGAGGATGCATGGCTTTCGACCTTCGTCTCTCCCGAGCCCGTACGGGAGTTGTAGCGGTGAGACAAGATAGTAACTACTAACAATTGGATACCACGAAAAAGGGGGTAAAAAATAAATAATAATATGCCAATTAGCATCAACATCATGCCAAACTGCAAATCCCTGTGTGCTGTGTGTCATCTCTAGCTGACACCTTGGCTAACGGCTATTTTGTCAAACAGTGGCAACTCGTCATTCAGTGCAGGTGGGGCAGAACCCCACTTGTTTTGAGCCCCACCTTTCTAGCCCCCCAAAAATAAGTAATATTTTTTGCCATTAAGGGTTACACATCAGTTTGCAAACAATGTAAAACATATAATTTTTTGTGCAAAAATTTAGTTAATAAAGCCATATACAAACTTGGTCTTTTTTTTGCTTAAGGTAGCTCCAAAATGCAGGTGTTTCAGCCTAGCCCAGTGCTTTCTGTAGTGGTGGGGCAGCCAGCGGAAGATACGGAGCCTAGGGGTTGGTACTTTCTCTAGTTGCGCCGTGATTGGCTCAGTCTTCTGTCACTCATGGGGATACTATGTCACTGCCAAATCCAAGCGTAGCGCCCGAATATTCAAGCCCCTTGGGTGCTGCCATGGAGTTACATTAGAAGTGCCTTCAAGAAGGCGCACGGTCATTTGCCACATATAACGTGATTTGACGTGATTTTATATCTGTCATACTTTCAAAATCTTAGCTAGCCAGCTCGCAGTCATCATGAATCAAGTCAACAATCTACTGGCAAATCTTTTTAAATCCTTTTCATATGAAGAGAAATAATAAATAAAACATCCCTGCTCATTGGCCATTGGACATGAAATGCTGAATACAACAGGTGTAATGAAATGTCCAGGTGTAGTCAGTGAAATGCTGAATACAACAGGTGTAGTCCTTAGAAATGCTGAATACAACAGGTGAGTAGATGCTGAATACAACAGGTGTAGTAGACCTGAAATACAGTGAAATGCTGAATACAACAGGTGTAGTAGACCAGGTGTAGTAGACAGTGAAATGCTGAATACAACAGGTGTAGTAGACCTTAAAGTGAAATGCTGAATACAACAGGTGTAGTAGACCTTACAGTGAAATGCTGAATACAACAGGTGTAGTAGACCAGGTGTAGTAGACAGTGAAATGCTGAATACAACAGGTGTAGTAGACCTCACAGTGACAGTGAAATGCTGAATACAACAGGTGTAGTAGACCTTACAGTGAAATGCTGAATACAACAGGTGTAGTAGACCTCACAGTGAAATGCTGAATACAACAGTGAAATGTGAAATGCTGAACACAACAGGAAATGGGGGTAGTAGGTGAAATGCAATACAACAGTGCAAGTGAAATGCTGAATCCAGGTAGCCGTTTGATTACTTGTTAAGGAGTCTTACGTGAAATGCTGAATACAACAGGGGTAGACCTAAAAATGCAGTTGAGAGGCCTTTTGGTCCTAGACTTGGTGTTCCGGTACCGCTTGCCATGCGGTAGTAGAGAGAACAGGCTATGACCGTGGTAGCTGGGTTCTTTGACCATTTTTAGGGCCTTCCTCTGACATCGCCTGGTGTAGAGGTCCTGGATGGCAGGCAGTTTAACCCCAGTGATGTCCTGGGCCGTACGCACTACCCTCTGTAGTGCCTTGCAGTCGGACGCCGAGCAGTTGCCATACCCGGCAGTGATGCAACCAGTCAGGATGCTCTCTATGTTGCAGCTGTAGAACCTTTTGAGGATCTGAGGACCCATGCCAAATCTTTTCAGTCTCCTGAGATGGAGTAGTCTTTGTCGTGCCCTCTTCTCGACTGTCTTGGTGTGTTTGGACCATTCTAGTTTGTTGATGTGGACACCAAGGAACTTGGAGCTCTCAACCTGCTCCACTACAGCCCAGTCGATGAGAATGAGGGCATGCTCAGTCCTCCTTTTTCTGTAGTCCACATTCATCTCCAATGTCTTGATTATGTTGAGGATAGGTTGTTATTCTGGCACCACCCGGCCAGGTCGCTGACCTCCTCCCTATAGTCTGTCTCATCGTTGTTGGTGATCATGCCTACCACTGTTGTCGTCTGCAAACTTAATGATGGTTTTGGAGTTGTGCCTGGCCACACCGTCGTGAATGAACAGGGAGTACAGGAGGGGACTGAGCACGCACCCTTGAGGGGCTTCAGTGTTGAGGATCAGTGTGGTCGAGGGTGTTGAATGCTGAGCTGTAGTCATTGAATAGCATTCTCTCTTAGGTGTTCCTTTTGTCCAGGTGGGAAAGGGCAGCGTGGAGTGCAATAGAGAGTGCATCATCTGTGGGTCTGTTTGGGCGGTATGCAAATTGTAGTGGGTCTAGGGATTCTGGGGTCATGTTGTTGATGTGAGCCATGACCATCCTTTCAAAGCACTTCATGGCTACAGCCGTGAGTGCTACGGGGTCTGTAGTCTTTTAGGCCTGCATGAGAGCTGATGCTCTCATGCATGCCTCTGTGTTGCTTGCCTCGAAGTGAGCATAGAAGTAATTTAGCTCGTCTGGTAGGCTCGTGTCACTGGGCAGCTCGCAGCTGTGTTTCCCTCTTGTTGTCAGTAATAGTTTGCCACATAAGACAAGCGTCGGAGCCGGTGTAGTACGATTCACTCCTAGCCCTGTTTTGGTGCTTTGCCTGTTTGATGTTTTGTATGAGGGCTTAGTAGGATTTCCTATAAACCTCTGGGTTCGAGTCCCGCACCTTGAAAGTGGCAGCTCTACCCTTTAGCTCAGTGTGAATGTTGCCTGTAATCCATGGCTTCTGGTTGGGGTATGTACATAGTCACTGTGGGGAACGACGTTCTCGATGCACTTATTGATAAAGCCAGTGACTGATGTGGTGTACTTCTCAATGCCATCGGAAGTATCCCAGAACATGTTCCAGTCTGTGGTAGCAAAACAGTCATGTAGTTTAGCATCTGCTTCATCTGACCACTATAGACCCAGTCACTGGTGCTTTCTGCTTTAATGTTTGCTTGTAAGCAAGAATCAGGAGGATGGAATTGTGGTCAGATTTACCAAATGCAGTGCGAGGGAGAGCTTTGTATGTGTGTGTGGAGTACAGGTGATCTATAATTGTTTTTCCCTCTGATTGCGCATTTAACATGTTGATAGAAATGAGGTAAAACTGATTTAAGTTTCCCTGCATGAAAATCCCCGGCCACTAGGAGCGCCACGCCTGGGTGTGCGGTTTCCTGTTTGCTTATTTCCTTGTACAGCTGACTGAGTGAATTCTTAGTGCTAGCATCTCTGTGGTGGTAAATAAACAGCCACGAAAAGTATGGAGAAACTCTCTTGGCAAATAGTCTGGTCTACAGTTTATTCTAAGATACTCTTCTTCAGCCGAGCAATATCTAGAGACTTCCTTAGATTTCGTGCAGACCACCCCCCCCCCATCTTACTGGAGTGAGTGTGCTGTTCTATCCTACTGGTGCAGCGAATATCCCGCTATCTGAATATCCATGTCATCGATCAGCCACTATTCAGTGAAACATAAGATGTTAGTTTCTGATGTCCCGTTGGTAGGATATTCGCGATCCTACCTCGTCTAATTTATTGCCCAGTGATTGCATGTTGGCACGTAATATTGACGGTAACTGCAGCTTTGCCGCTTGCTGTCTGTGGTTCCTTACGAGGCACCCCGCTCTGTGTTCTCTACCTGTTTGTCTATCTTGGAAATGACGGGCATGTTGGCCTTGTCGGGTGTTTGAAGTAAATCCCGTGGGTCCTGCTTGTTGGGGGAAAAAAAAATAAATAATCTTAGTCTAATCTGAGGTGAGTGATCGCTGTCCTGATATCCAGAAGCTCTTTTTTTCCCGTAAAATACGGTTTCAGAAATATTATGTATAAAACAAGTTACAAATAACGCAAAAAACCCACATAGTAGCACAATTGGTTAGGTGCCCGTAAAACTGCTGCCATTTCTTCCGGCGCCATTCTACTACTAAAAATTAGTGTTTTGGAAGGAATCAGTGGCTAACTGCAAGCAATTGCAAAGCAAACACAAGCCTTCTATTCATTAGAGTGGATGTGTGGTCCAAGTCTGGATATAAGGGTCTCTCTCTTCTAAGCTTAAAAGGATTAACATTCAACATTGGCCATGGTGTCAATCAATTCTGCCGCGCTCAAAACAAATGAGAACTGATTTGAGTGAGTTCAAGAGAACTGATTAGAGAACTGATTAGAGCTCGGACCTGAAGCTTACTGACGTCATCATGATTTTACTTTGTTTTTTTCCGAGTTCCCAGTTGTCTTGAAAGCACCATAAATTCAGAGTATGCCAGAATTTGATGACCATGTTTGCCTCGAAGGACCGTCGTGCCACATTCCACATCGTGAGTCCAAAAATGTCTTGTATGCTTCTGCATAAAATATGTATAATGCGAGGGAGATATCTATACTGTAGCTAAGAAAGTAATACTAAGTGTATGTTGTGTAGTAAGTTGTTAGTAGCCCATTTGCCTCACCCTAATAATTTGGTCCCGATTCCCTTCCTAATTTCACATATAGTCGTGGCCAAAAGTTTTGAGAATGACACAAATATTAAGTTTCACAGTCTGCTGCCTCAGTTTGTATGATGTCAGTTTGCATATACTCCAGAATGTTATGAAGAGTGGTCAGATGAATTGCAATTATTTCTAAAGTCCGTCTTTGCCATGCAAATGAACTGAATTCCAAAAAAACATTTCCATTGCATTTCAGCCCTGCCACAAAAGAACCAGCTGACATCATGTCAGTCATTCTCTCATTAGCACAGGTGTGAGTGTTGACGAGGACAAGCATGGAGAGGACTCTGACATGCTGATTGAGTTTGAATAACAGACTGGAAGTTTCAAATGGAGGGCGGTGCTTGGAATCATTGTTCTTCCTCTGTCAAACATGGTTACCTGCAAGGAAACACGTGCCATCATCATTGCTTTGCACAAAAAGGGCTTCACAGGCAAGGATATTGCTGCCATTAAGATTGCACCTAAATCAACCATTTATCAGCTCTTCAAGAACTTCAAGGAGAGCGGTTCAATTGTTGTGAAGAAGGCTTCAGGACGCCGAAGAAAGTCCAGCAAGGGCCAGGAAAGTCTCCTAAAGTTGATTCAGCTGCGGGATCGGGGCACCACCAGTACAGAGCTTGCTCAGGAATGGCAGCAGGCATGTGTGAGTGCATCTGCACGCACAGTGAGGCAAAGACTTTTTGAGGATGGCCTGGTGTGTCAAGAAGGGCGGTAAAGAAGCCACTTCTCTCCAGGAAAACCATCATTCACAGACTGATATTCTGCAAAAGGTACAGGGATTGGACTGCTGAGGACTGGGGTAAAGTAATTTTCTCTGATGAACCTTTCTGATTGTTTGTAGCATCCCGAAATAAGCTTGTCCGGAGAAGACCAGGTGTGCGCTACCATCAGTCCTGTGTCATGCCAACAATAAAGCATCCTGAGACCATTCATGTGTGGGGATGCTTCTCAGCCAAGACTGTGGGCTCACTCACCATTTGCCTAAGAAAACAGCCATGAATAAAGAATGGTACCAACACATCCTCCGAGAGCAACTTCTCCCAACCACCCAGGAACAGTTTGGTGACGAACAATCTCTTTTCCAGCATGATGGAGCACCTTGCCATAAGGCAAAAGTGATAACTAAGTGGCTCGGGGAACAAAACATCGGTATTTTGGGTCCATGGCCAGGAAACTCCCCAGACTTGAATCCCATTGAGAACTTGTGGTCAATCCTCTAGAGGCGGGTGGACAAACAAAAACCCACATATTCTGACAACCTCCAAGCATTGATTATGCAACAATGGGCTGCCATCAGTCAGGATGTGGCCCAGAAATTAATTGACAGCATGCCAGGGCGGATTGCAGAGATCTTGAAAAAGAAGGGTTAACACTGCAAATATTGACTCTGCATCAACTTCATGTAATTGTCAATAAAAGCCTTTGACACTTATGAAATGCTTGTAAGTATACTTCAGTATTCCATAGTAACATATGACAAAAAATATCTGAAGACACTGAGGCAACAAACTTTGTGGAAATTAATATTTGTCCATTCCCGATGTGTATTGACGAATGAATAATATGAACTCCTTTTACTGTAAATGTTTAGCTCACTGATAAATCTTAGCTAACAATTGTTAATCTTATTAAATTATGCTATACAGTGAAAACAACAGTTTCTATTGCTAGACTAGAGATATGCCCTAGCTATAGTTAGTAATTGGTTGCACATCTAACTAGCTGGAATGAAGCAAGGGTATGAATAGTAGACATACAAGTGTATCCGTTCACTGTTTACAACAGGTTTTCAGCTACCCAGACCTGTCTGAGCAGCCTGAATTCCACCAAGCCTGTCAGAGGGTAAGGTGGCGCGCTCAGTGTCACCACCCATCAATCCCTCTCAGATCTTACAAGTTTCTCGACTCTGGGCAGTAGGGGTTGTTTCTGGACAGGCCAAGGGTAAGGGTATTATAGTAGCTCAGTCAGTCTGGCACTGTCAAAAAACATGAATAGTTGTCATACTTGCTTCGTCTGTCCTTGGGAGAATCTCAATTGCAATTCTTTGTTTCATTGCATCCTCTCTCCTCGTCTCCTCCTCAAACCCATTGAATGATAAGTTCCCTCCCCTCTCACCTTCTTATCCAATGGGTTTTGAGAAGGAGAGCGGATGTGAGGAATGAAGGAAATGCAATTGAGATTCTCTCCCCTTGTTTCCACCATTCATCACCTCCTCATAGCACATGGGAGAGGGAAGGTTCCTCCCCTTGGGCTCCAATGCACTTTCAAGTAGAGGCAAGTTGTGGAGGGACATGGACAAAGGAAGCAAGAATGTGATGTCTAGTTTTCTCACACGCTGCTTGAAGAGTTGACTGATTATTTGGATTTATTTAACTAGGCAAGTCAGTTAAGATCAAATTCTTATTTGCAATGATGGCCAAACCCGGACGACACTGGGCCAATTTTGCGCCGCCCTATGGGACTCCCAGTCACGGCCGGATGTGATACAGCCTGGATTCGAACCAGGCACTGTAGTGATGCCTCTTGTACTGAGATGCAGTGCCTTAGGCTGCTGCGCCAAATTATAATTTAATTATTGGTTATTGTCAATGATTTTTTTTTTGGACAGAACCCATTGTATCATATGAACTATAGAAATGCTGTTTTTCTTTTGGATTCTTCTGGGAGGTTTAAGCATGGCTGTAAATGATGGAGAAGTTGACTATTTAAAGCACAACTAGACTTGGCAACTAGACATGGCAAAAACAGTGTCCATGGGACATTTGGGAGTTTTGGCCTCATTGTGCCTATCGAGACTCTTATTCCGGTAACTACACATGTGAAGCAGCAAGAAAATCCGATTTAAATGTATGTCATACCTTTTTGAAATGTTCACTGTGATGTTACATGTTTTCCTATTTATGAATAGAAATACCTATTGCAGATAGAATAAAGGCATTAGAATGAACCAGAGGCTGCCCACAAGTAGAGCTCCTTCTGCAATAAACATCACACCGGTTGCCTCCCTGGACCACGCTGGGCTGGGGGCACTGGCTGGCTACTCTTTCTATTTGCTTTCTGCTCTGTTCTTGTGGAAAACACTACTACCCTAAGTTACATGGCCATTTGCTACTACAACCTCACATGAACAAAGCTTTATTTAGCCAAATATAATATATGCGAATGCCAATAAGTGTTTTTTTTTGGGGGGGGGGCGCGCGTGTGTGAGACTCGGTGCATGCGCAGTTGTCCGGTTGTCCTCACCCGTGATAATGTTAGCGTTAGTCAAAAGTATTTAGCCATAGGCCCTAGGTCTTGTTTAACACTTAATTTGATCTCTGTCCATAGGTTAGTTTATGTAAGGGACTCTTATGTTTCATATATAGGCCTAAACATCTTCACTGACATTAACCAAACTAACCGCATCCCCTTCCTTTTTTTTTGTCCAGTGTTTCCAGATGTCTGAAATATATGTAATTACTTACAATATGAGTGAAATTGTTTTCCTTCCAAAAATGGGTAATTATGTTAAAAGGCAGATTTTGTGTTGGAAAGGGTGTACCCCAACAACAGAATGGTGGGGTGTATACTGGTCATTAACAATATTCATGCATTTAGACCGCTGATTGGCCAGCTCATCCTTCTCAGGAGTATGATGTCATACTTTGAGGAAATGGCAAGCATTTTGAAATGTCTGTTTTGATATACAAGTTTTAGGTGGGGCACTTTAAGTGTTTTTCTTTGGGGGGAGGGGTTTCTCCAAATTATGCATTGGCCACATACGAGTATAAGACTAGTCAATAACTTTATTTGGGTTTGAGTTAACAGAATATTAACTTTTTCTAAGTGAGATTTTAACTGGACAGTTTAAAATCTGACTGACTATATACAGTGGCAAGAGGAATTATGTGAACCTCTTGGAATTACAGTGAGGGGAAAAAAGTATTTGATCCTCTGCTGATTTTGTACGTTTGCCCACTGACAAAGAAATTATCAGTCTATAGTTTTAATGGTAGGTTTATTTGAGCAGTGAGAGACAGAATAACAACAAAAAAATCCAGAAAAACGCATCTCAAAAATGTTATAAATTGATTTGCATTTTAATGAGGGAAATAAGTATTGCCTGATTCCTCGAACAAAATATATATCAGAAGACCGAATATTAAGAATTGTTTACTTGCATAAAGATTGGTACGTGTTACAAAAATTATCTCAGAAAAGCCTTGATGTTCATCAGTCCACGGTAAGACAAAATTGTCAAAAATTGAAAGTGCTCAATGAGGATAAGAAGAATCTTAGTGTCAGTTAAAGACACAGAAATTTCTGGAACACGCACACCTCTGTTGACGAGTCTACGATACGTAAACCAGAATGGTGTTCATGGGAGGACACCACGGAAGAAGCCACTGCTGTCCAAAAAACCCCATTGCTACACGTCTGAAGTTTGCAAAAGTGCACCTGAATGTTTCACAGTGCTACTGGCAAAATATTCTGTGGACCGATGATACTACAGTTGTGTTGATGGGAAGGAACACACACCACTGTGGAGGGAAAAAGGCACGGCAACATCAACCTCATCGTAACTCTGAAGCATGGTGGAGGGAGCATCATGGTTTGGGGCTGCTTTACTGCCTCGGGGCCTGGACCGCTTGCTATCAGCAACAGAAAAATGAATTCCCAAGTTTATCGAGACAGCCTTACATTCTGCTGCAAATATCTGTCCGCCAATTGAACTTCAACAGAAGTTGGGTGACACAACAGGACAACGACCCAAAACACAGAAGTAAATCAACAACAGAATGGCTTCAACAGAAGAAAATACGCCTTCTGGAGTGGCCCAGTCAGAGTCCTGACCTCAACCCAATTGAGATGCTGTGATCAAGAGAGCAGTTCATACCAGACATCCTAAGAATATTGCTGAACTGAAAGTTTTGTAAAGAGGAATGGTCCAAAATTCCTCCTGACCATTGTGCAGGTCTGGTCCAAAACTACAGAAAACATTTGGTTGAGGCTATTGCTGCCAAAGGAAGGTCAACCAGTTATTGATTCCCATTGGCTCACACACTTTTCCCACCCTGCACTGAATGTTTACATGGTGTGTTCAATAAAGACATGAAAACAAATAATTGTTTATTAGTTTTTGCAGACTGTTTGTCTATCGTTGTGACCTAGATGAAGATCGGATCAAATTTATGCAGAAATTCAGGTATTTCCAAAGGGTTCACATGCTTTCTCTTGCCATTGTATGCGTTTCAGCATGTTCGATGTGGGATCAGTTTTATACCATACGTTATTTTGAGATGCAAGATCACAGACTATATCGACTGTATAGAATCAATCTCAAACACACACTTTCTGTCTCTTAGGTCACATGAGGGACCCCAGCAACCAGCTGCAGGTGGTGAAGAACCTTCGCATCAGTGTCAACAACGTGGTGACACGCCCTTCTGTCCCTTCCTCCGGCGTCCCTGGCCATGCCCACCGACGGCTGCTCAGCGAGGTGGTGTTGACATGCCAACCGGCTGAGGGTGGTGTTGCCAATGTCATTACTGCTGGTGACTATGATCTCAATATTAGTGGTGAGTATATCGAGAAGCGGGTACGAGGGTGGGTTTTTGAAGCAGGAGAGAGGACAAGAGATGGACTGAGCAACATTGAATGGCAAAAAAAGAGGTGATGGAGAGAAGACATGGGGTACATTCGATTAGTTGCAGTGGTTTCAGAAAGTTTTCGCAGCCCTAGACTTTTCCCACTTTTTGTTACAAGTTGGGATTTAATTGCCTTTTTGGTCAACGATCTACACAAAATACTCTAATGTCAAGGTGGAAGAAAAATTAAAACATTTGTGAAAAATAAAATCATTACATAACTATTCAACACCCCTGAGTACATGTTAGAATCCCCTTTGGCAATGATAACAACCAAGTCTTTCTGGGTCTCTAAGAGCTTTTCACACCTGGATTGTGCAACATTTGCCTATTTATTATTTTCTAAATTCATCAAGCTCTGTCAAATTGGTTGTTGACCATTGCTGGACAATCATTTTCAGGTTTTGCCATAGATTTTCAAGTAGATTCAAGTCAACTGTAACTCGGAAACTAAGGAACACTCACGGTCTTCTTGGTCAGCAACTCCAGTGTAGATTTGGCCTTGTGTTTTAGGTTATTGTCCTGCTGAAAAGTGAATTCATCTCCCAGTTTCTGGTGCAAAGCAGACTGAACCAGGTTTTCCTTTAGAATATGTGCTTAGCTTATTCCGTCTATTTTTTAAAATTTATTTTATCCTGAAAAACGACCTAGTCCTTAACGACTACAAGCATACCTGTAACATGATGCAGCCACCACTATGCTTGAAAATATGGAGAGAATACAGAGTACCAATGTTGTATTGGATTTGCCCCAAACATAACACTTTGTATTCGGGTACAGGCTTCCTCCGTTTCACTGTCAATTAGGTTAGTGTTGTGGAGTAACGACAATGATATTGATCCATCCTCAGTTTTCTCCTTTCACATCCATTAAACTCTGTAAATGTAAAAGTCACTATTTCCCTCATGGTGAAATCCCTGAGTGGTTGTTTTCCTTCCAGAATAACAATGAGGTTATATACAGGGGGCACCGGTACAGAGTCAGTGTGCGGGGGTACAGGCTAGTTGAGGTAATCTGTACATGTAGGTGGGGGTGAAGTGACTATGCATAGATGATAAACAGAGAGTAGCAGCATTGTACAAAAGGGGTGGGAGTCAATGTAAGTTGTCCGGTGGCGATTATATAAATTGTTCAGCAGTTTTATGGCTTGGGGGTAGAAGCTGCTATACCAGGCTGTGATATAACCGGTCACGATGCTCTCGATGGTGCAGCTGTAGAAACTTTTGTGGATCTGAGGACCCATGGCAAATCTTTTCAGTCTCCTGAGGGGGAAAAGGTTTTGTCGTGCCCTCTTCATGACTGTCTTGATATGTTTGGACTAGAGGTTGACCGATTTTATGGTTTTTCAATACCGATACCGATTTATTGGAGGACCGAAAAAGACGATACCGATTTAATCGGCCAATTTAATAAAATAAAAAATGTATTTGTAATAATGACAATTACAACAATATTGAATTAACACTTATTTTAATATAATACATCAATAAAATCAATTTCGCCTCAAGTAGATAATGAAACATGTTCAATTTGGTTTAAATAATGCAAAAACAAAGTGTTGGAGAAGAACGTAAAAGTTCCTTGCTCAGAACATATGAAAGCTGGTGGTTCCTTTTAACATGAGTCTTCAATATTCAACTTACCTTGGCATACTGCATTTGCGTAACAGGAGTGCAACGAGAGAGAGAGGCAGGTTGTTATTGCGTTGGTCTAGTTAACTGTAAGGTTGCAAGGATGGATCCTTTGAGCTGACAAGGTGAAAATCTGTCTTTCTGCCCCTGAACGAGGCAGTTAACCCCATATATATATATATATATATGCGCAACTGCCTCGTTCTATAAAAATGGGCAAATCGGCGCCCTAATTAATCGGCCATTCCAATTAATCGGCCGACCTCTAGTTTGGACCATGATAGTTTGTTGGTGGACACCAAGGAACTTGAAACTCTCGACCCGCTCCACTACAGCCTCGTCGATGAGATTAGGGGCATGTTCAGCCTGACTTTTCCTGTATTCCGCGATCAGCTCCTTCGTCTTGCTCACATTGAGGGAGAGGTTGTTGTCCTGGCACCACACTGCCAGTTCTGACCACCTCCCCGTAGGCCATCTAATTGTTGTCAGTGATCCGGCCTACCACAGTTGTGTCGTCAGCAATCTTAATGATGATGTTGGAGTTGTTTGGCCATGGGTGAACAGGGAATACAGGAGGACACTAAGTACACACCCCTGAGGTGCCCCAGTGTTAAGGATCAGCGTGGCAGACACGTAGCCTACTCTTTCCACCTGGGGGCGGCCTGTCAGGAAGTCCAGGATCCAGTTGCAGAGGGAGGTGTTTAGTCCCAGGGTCCTTAGCTTAGTGATGAGCTTTATGGACACTGGTGTTGAACGTAGTCAATGAACAGCATTCTCACATATGTGTATACTGAAATTACAACCAACTTTATAAGGCTTTGTTTAAAAAAAATATATATTTTTGAGATTTTGTTTTCAAATAACTGAAAGTGAGCGGTTGTAATCTGAATAAAGGGAGAAAGGCCATTCTTGAACATGGGGCGAGACATTACTATTTTACTTTAGTGAAATAGTGAGAGGTCTAATGAATTAATATTTAATAATTTCAGCCCTCCGAATGATATAAATAGACCCTTTAAATGTTTTTCTGGTTTGCCATTCCATGTCAAATTGAATATGTTTTTGCTCATATAATTTAAAAAGCTGGTTCGCTAGGTGTAGGCAAAACCACAAGCAAACAGGTAAACTGTGATATGACTAAAGATTTAATCAGGGTGATTCTTCCACAAATAGACAGGTATTTTCCATTTCCGTGGTCGCAAGATATTAAATCATTTTGGTGACTTTCTAAAAAAAAAAATATTGGTGAGATTTCTTTCTTTTGGGATATGAGTATGTCCACATCCCCGTCAGACCATTTTATTGGTAAACTAGTTGCTTTTTTTGTGATTCAATACATAATATTGAATACTTCATAATTTGGTTTTAATCCAGAGGTTAGAAAAAGTATCTTGATCCACTGAGGCTGTGGAGGAATTCTAATTGTGGATTTAAAATGATTATCCAAAGTGTAATTCATAACTTACCATGCTCAAAGGGATGTTAAATGTCTCCTTTTATTTTACCCATCTACCAATGGGTGTCCTTCTTTGAGAGGCATTGGAAAACTGCCCTGGTTTTTGGTTGAATCTTTATTTACCTTTTTATTTAACTAGGCAAGTCCGTTTAGAACAATGACTCATTCTGCCCCTGAACACGGCAGTTAACTCACTGTTCCACAGTAGGCCTTCATTGTAAATAAGAATTTGTTCTTAACTGACTTGCCTAGTTAAATAAAGGTGTAAAAAAACATCATTTGAGGTACAGAGATGCGGTAGTCCTTCAAAAATCATGTTGAACACTATTGCAACAAAGCATTGTATTTATTTTTTTACTCCTGAACTTATTTAGACTTGCTATAACAAAGGGGTTGAATACTTATTGATTTGACATTTCAGCTTTTTAATGAATTTGTAAACATTTTGAAAATCATAATTCCACTATGACATTATGGGGTATTTTGTGTAGGCCAGAGACGCCAAAATCCACATTTTAAGGTTGTAACACAACAAAATGTGAAAAAAAGCCAAGGGGTGTGAATACTTTCTGAAGGCTCTGTATGTCTATTTTGTTTTTGTAACCCTGGTTGTCCTGAAATGAAAATGGTTAAATATAAGGGCTGTACATGCAGATAAATGAAAAGACGATTTTTGGGACTGATAGGGTTAAGTGTTTATAAAATATTTTCCTCAACATTTTGATGGTTGTGTTTTGGCTAGGCTACTTTGAAACCAGGTAAGACGTGCTTCAAAAGCATCCAGTTTTTAAAGAACTAAGTTTATGTTTAAATAAATGGTTTCATTTTGCTGACTGCCTTCGCTCAGGTTCAAGGTGGGTGATGTGCAACATGCATGGTCCTTCACTGTGGTCTTGTGACCATTTTAATCTAATCTAACGAACCATGGCCCGAGTATGTCGACAGAATTAAACTTATAGACCTTAATGTTAATTATCCTTCATTATAAACTGGGTGGTTCGACCCCTGAATGCTGATTTTTTTTTTTTTTTGACAGCCGTGGCATATCAGACCGTTTACCACGGGTATGACAAGACATTTGGTCTTTTATGCTCTAATTACGTTGGTAACCAATTTAATAGCAGTAAGGCACCTCGGGGGGGTTGTGGTATATTGCCAATATGTCATGGCTAAGGGCTCTGTCCAGGTTTTCCGCGATGCATCGTGCCTAAGAACAGCCTTCGCCATGCTATATTGGCCATATACATCATCCCCTCGTGCCTTCATTATATTTTGTCAAGCATGACTGGCGTTCAGCTATATTGTTGAGTGATTTAAGGCTCATTGAAGTTTGGCTACATTTTCTGACACCTCCGTTATGTCCGCATCTTTTTCGACACGAGGCTGTAGCTAATTTGCATGTCACCTACACTTTGACATGTAGACGATTTTATTTATGTAGGCCTACATGGAAAATTTACTTGAATATTATTCAAATATTGACCTCTGCTCCAATTCTTATTGGAGTATTGGTTTTATATATATATAATTAGTTTTTTAAAATATATTTTTTATTCTTATCCCGGGCAAAAGGAGAGGCGTTAACTTCTTATGGGCAGGTAGGGTGGTAGCGTCCCACATGCCCAACATCCGGTGAAATTTGCAGAGC
Source organism: Oncorhynchus keta (assembly GCF_023373465.1). Lineage (NCBI taxonomy): Eukaryota > Metazoa > Chordata > Actinopteri > Salmoniformes > Salmonidae > Oncorhynchus > Oncorhynchus keta. The sequence continues at coordinate 735,369 of NC_068446.1, read as the reverse complement.
GCGAAATTCAAACATACCAAATTCAAATATTTTTTTATTTATTTTTTTATTTATTTTACATTCTTGAAAATGTGTTATACATCAAAATAATGCTCAACTTCTTGTTAATCCAGCCACTGTGTCAGATTTCAAAAAGGCTTTACGGCGAAAGCAAACCATGCGATTATCTGAGGACAGCACCCTGCATACAAACGCATGAAAATCATATTTCAACCAGGCAGGTGGGCCACAAAAGTCAGAAATGGCGCTATAATTCATGCCTTATCTTTGAAGATCTTCTGTTGGCACTCCAATGTTCCAGAAACATCACAAATGGTCCTTTTGTTCAATAATGTCCTTCTTTATGGCCCAAAAATATTTTTGGGACATTTTTATTTGGCACGTTTGATTCAGAAATACACCGGTTTCAACTCCCCCAACATGCCTAAAAAGTATCTACACGGTAAACTTGGTCCAAACATTTCAAACAACGTTCCTAATCGAACCTCCGGTACCCTAAAACGTAAATAATGGATAAAATTAAAGACTGAATAAACTGTTTCTAATCCCGGATGAAAACAATGAAGCGCGCTCCAGTTCACGCAAATCAAAACAGCATAGTCCACCAGTTGTGACCCTTACAATGAATAGGACTACTTCTTAGTTTCTCAAAAGAAAAACATCAAACAATTTCTTAACTGTTGACATCTTGTGGTGGCCATAGGAACTGCAACCAGGGTATCCCATAGAAAACAATTGGAAAATCCTATGACCTCCATTACCCCCCATCCCCCCGGATGGTTTGTCCTCTGGGTTTCGCATGCCATATTAGTTCTGTTATACTCACAGACATTATTTTAACAGTTTTAGAAACTTTAGAGTTTTCTATTCTATATGCATATCCTAGCTTCTGGGCCTGAGTAGTAGGCAGTTTACTTTGGGCACGCTTTTCATCCGGAGATGAAAATATTGCCCCCTATCCAAGAGAGGTTAATGTTGAGCCCTGAGCTTGTGTGTTCTATGCAAGGCAAGTATTCCTCTCGAGGCACATTCAAGTTATGTGCCATAGGGAGGGAAACATGCTTTACCTTTTTTGTTTTAGCTTTTACCCCTTTTTCTTCACAATTTCTTGGTATCCAGTTGGCAGTTAGTCTTATCGCTGAAATTCCCGTACGGACTCGGGAGAGGCGATGGTCGAGAGTGGTGCGTCCTCCGAAACACACCCCAACCAAGCCGCACTGCTTCTTGACACCAGTGCCCTCTTAACCCGGAAGCAATGTGTCGGATGAAACACTGTGCACCTGGCGACCGTGTCAGCGTGCACTGCACCCGGCCCGCCACAAGGAGTCGCTAGTGTGCGATGGGACAGGGACATACCTGCCGGCCAAAATGTGTATGTATGTATATGTATGTATGTATGTATGTATGTATGTATGTATGTATGTATGTATGTATGTATGTATGTATGTATGTATGTATGTATGTATGTATGTATGTATGTATATGTATGCATGTGCTTATGTATGTATGTATGTATGTATGTATGTATGTATGTATGTATGTATGTATGTATGTATGTATATGTATGTATGTGTATGTATGTATGTATGTATATGTATGTATGTATGTATGTATGTATGTATGTATGTATGTATGTATGTATGTATGTATGTATGTATGTATGTATGTATGTATGTATGTATGTATGTATGTATGTATGTATTAACCCTCCCTAACCCGCACGACGCTGGGCAAATTGTTCGCCGCCCCATGGGTCTCCCGGTCGCGGCCAGCTGTAACAGAGCCTGGACTCTAGTGGCACAGCTAGCACAGCGATGCAGCGGGAAGCCCTTGTAAACATGCATTCTGACAAGCGGTCAATGCACAACAATTCTTGCAATCATGGGGAAAACAGCAGTTTGTAGACTCCATATAGGCCTTAAAATAATTTAAGAGGGGCCTCTTTGTAGGTTTAAAGTGTGAGCCATGGTGGTAAGATTGACCTTAGTCTCCGTCTCCTATAATGCTGCTCTTCCCTGGTTTTACACACATTGGTCATAACTACAATCTACTATGTGAGATAGTGTATATCTATGATGTTGGTACTGTAGATCTATGAGTGGTGAACATCAGCTCCTGTACAGGTAATGGGATGTTGCTAACGCTAGTCCCTGACTCTCTCCCCCTGTCAGATCGCTCTCTTAAAGCTAGCGTCCCCTGGTACAGTGACTGGAGGGACACACTAACGGAACTCAGCACCTCCAAGCACTACACAGGTACCTGTACTCTCACCTCACCTCACCTGGCCCACAGGTGTATGGGGGGAGGGCCCTCCCTCTTCTCTCCGTTTACAGCTATCCCTCCCTCCGTTCCTCCCTCCCTCCTAACTGTGTAGCAGACTGTCCTTTTCTCCTCTCTAGTCTCTCCGTAGCAGACCCGTGTAGTGAACTCTACCATCTCTCCTTATTCTCTCTGCTCTCTCACAAGGTAGCAGCTTCAGATGTCTATATCAGGGATGTGATTTTTTTTCTTTTTTCTTGTGATTAATCAGCAATTCCTGCCATTCTTACATTTTCTTCAATGTATAAGCAAAAATCAAACATTTCCTGATTTTACTGCGTTGCCCTGATCACATCCCTGCATATGTTTGTGTACTTTTCCATATAAGTATGTGTACTCTCTACTGGTTGTCTCAGAAATGGTCTTGTTATGCGGGTTCAGGAAGTTCGAGCTCATTTTGATAATGAAACCATCTTTCCCTGCATCCTACACCAAAAGGAAGAACATTGGACACATAAAATAGTCTCTTCATATACACTGCTCAACAAACATAAAGGGAACACTAAAATAACACATTCTAGATCTGAATGAATTAAATATTCTTATTAAATACCTTTTTCTTTACATCATTTTTGTGTGATTTTGTTGTCAGCACATTCCACTATCGATGGGAATCAAATTTAGGCAGCAGAACGTACTCCACGGCGTCTCCAGACTCTGTCATGTCTGTCATGTGCTCAGTGTGAACCTGCTTTCATCTGTGAAGAGCACAGGGCGCCAGTGATGTTCTCTGGCAAATGCCAAACGTCCTGAATGGTGTCGGGCTGTAAGCACAACCCCCACCTGTGGACGTCGGGCCCTCATACCACCCTCATGGAGTCTGTTTCTGACCGTTTGAGCAGACACATGCACATTTGTGGCCTGCTGGAGGTCATTTTGCAGGGCTCTGGCAGTGCTCCTCCTGCTCCTCCTTGCACAAAGGCGGAGGTAGCGGTCCTGCTGCTGGGTTGTTGCCCTCCTACGGCCTCCTCCACGTCTTCTGATGTACTGGCTTGTCTCCTGGTAGCGCCTCCATGCTCTGGACACTACGCTGACAGACACAGCAAACCTTCTTGCCACATCTCGCATTGATGTGCCATCCTGGATGAGCTGCACTACCTGAGCCACTTGTGTGGGTTGTAGACTCCATCTCATGCTACCACTAGAGTGAAAGCACCGCCAGCATTCAAAAGTGACCAAAACATCAGCCAGGAAGCATAGGAACTGAGAAGTGGTCTGTGGTCCCCACCTGCTGAACCACTCCTTTATTGGGGGTGTCTTGCTAAATGCCTATAATTTCCACCGGTTGTCTATTCCATTTGCACAACAGCATGTGAAATGTATTGTCAATCAGTGTTGCTTCCTAAGTGGACAGTTTGATTTCACAGAAGTGTGATTGACTTGGAGTTACATTGTGTTGTTTAAGTGATCCCTTTATCTGTTTGAGCAGTGTGTAAAGGATGGGTGTAAAGTGGGATGATTTAGTCAGTGTTCTTCTGTCTCCTATTTATATATAATTGGCCTAGGCCTATATCTAAATCCCAGGATATTAGATAGGGTGTGTTGTAAGATATCCGTATTCCAGAGTCCTGAGACTTGAGGAGCCAGTGGAAATGGAAACGATGCTTTCTATCTTAGGCTGTTTGAAGTCAGGTTGGGGAATTGTTTATGTCCCGAACACTTCCTGTACTCTCACTTCTGTGGTCTGTCAATTACATTTTATTTATACAGGTCCCAAAGTGCCTTAGTCATACATACGCCCCCTAATTGGCTATGGCCTATTGCTTTCTGAGCCACATCTCTGGGCACTCGGACTTCCCGTCGGCATTAACTCTCACTCCAAGTTAAAGGGGTTTCTCTCAAACAGTGAATTAAAAATTGATAACGGGGAATTGGAATGGATTCAAAACAGAAAGCTTTAAACTGAGATGAATCTCGACTGCCGTGTGCTTCTCAGTTACTGAGATCACTCACTGAACTAACTGAAGTGAGCTCTCTGTTGCTCACTCCTGACTCACTCACGCACTGTTTCCCTTGTAGCCCGTGGCTTTATTTAGGAGCAAACAGACCTGGGTTCAAATACTATTTGAAGTCATTTCAAATACTTTGTTGCCTGGAGTGCCAGGTAGGCAGTGTTTGCACTTTTGGGACTTTTCTATTGGTCCTGTTGTGCCAGGCAAGCTCAATCAAGCACAGGTTAAGTATTGGAAATGATTTCAAATAGTCGGTCTGTAAGTAGAACTCCTGATCTGTTTGGTTTTCTCTCAATCAGTAGGTTCCTAACTGGTGGTCCTCGTGATGGAAGACACATAGCCTGTTTGTACACAATCATAAAGTGTTAGAAAACAGACGATTTGTTTGATGAAATCCAATGTTGGTGTATGTATCTCTGGGTTGTCACTTGTCACCAAATTTGTGGATAGTGACACTAACATTGTTTTGACCAGATGTCATCTTTTGTCTTTACATTTTTCAAAGCACTGAGCACTGGTTGCTTTAGATATTTTTTTGAATGATTTCCCTGCCATAAAATGACCACTGTACATGTATTACCGCCTAATCATCTGTAAAATGGACCAGAGGGTGACATGTTGGTCCTCATAATGCTGTTGTGCCTGTGTCCAAACACACAGCCTGCTGTCTTTGTGTTGTGATGAATGTGGAAAGAGGGAGTACTAGTCTGATGTATCACGAAGGAGCTGTTCAGAGAACTCACACCAGAGATGGCAGAAGTACCCAGGTTGTGTTCATTAGGGCCACCATTTTTAAAGCTCATGAGAGCTTCTTATTGGACAAGTTCAGACAGTACCCGAGTCAGTATGCAGACTACGCTTCGCACTCATTCTTTGTTCGCACGGACGCACACACACACACACACACACACACACACACACACACACACACACACACACAGGTGTTACTTTACGTAGTGTATGTCTACATTTGGCCATGGTAACATTATATATTCCAGCTGATTTTTTTGTTATTCGGACAATAATTGGTGAATCTCTTGATGACAAATGTAGTCTAGAACAAGCAGCATGATGCTCTCTGCATCTCAATGGGTTTAGGATAAAAGAAGAATCCGCTAGTGGTACAAACCCTACTCCCATCTGGCTAATCAGTAATTCATCAAATTTTTCTCAGTATCATTTGTTGCAGCTCTGCGATCAGACCCTTCAGCTGTGTGTGCGTGTGTGTGTGTGTGTGTGTGTGTGTGTGTGTGTGTGTGTGTGTGTGTGTGTGTGTGTGTTGGGCGACGTCGACCTTTTGTCCTATCGTGATTATGTACCCATCAAACATTTCTCTACATAGTATTTCCTCCTATTGGCCAGCCCCCCGCCCCAAACTCAACTATTGGGCGAAAGATAATGTTTAAAGCCTGGGCAGAGGTTAAATATTCCTTTCTGGTGGTGGAGCTTCAGCATGGAACTAGTGTGTCTGTGTTGCGCATGATGGAGCACTGTCTGGTCCTCAGTCTGTCCATAGTGAGTCAGGTTATACATCATGTGCTGGATAGAAGCAGTGTACCGCATTCAGAACTGGGTAATTACTATTATTCTATGAGGCAAATAAAGCAAGTAAAGAATATTCTAGATATCATAAAGCTGCGATTGAGAATAGCCTATGCTTTAGGCTATAGATTGTCAGTCTCGTTAGAGCTGCGACTTTAGGACAACGCCTTAAGCTAGAATATTTGGGAAATAAGCTACTGTTCGTAACTGACTTTTATGATAGGCCTAGTAGGAGGATAAGTTATTAGTCATTTTTCAGTCCTGCATGGATCATTACTTTCTTAATAAGCTTAAACTTGTGTAAGACTCCGTTTCTTTACTCTGCAGTGCCAGTGAAGTTAAAGTAGGCTAAACCGTCGTCTGTCGCGTCCTCCTCGACGATGGCTGTCAATCATTGATAGACTATCTTAATATCGCCTACCCCTAGTGTGTGTGTGTCACCTGTGATGGCCTCTCCTGGCTGGTTGACCCTGGTGTGTGTAGACCCCCCCCGGTGTCGGCTACAGGTGCTCTATGCAGCTCCACTCTCAGGGTGGGGTTGTGTGGAGGTGAGACCTGTTGTGAGTAATGTTCTCTCTCTCATCTTGTTGTCCTATCTCTCCAGCCACGACTCCCTGGTTTGAGGCGTACAGGGAGAGCTTCCTCCAGTCCATGCCTGCCTCCGACCATGAGTTCCTCAACCACTACCTCGCCTGTATCCTTCTCACTGCTTCAACGTAGTAGAATGAACACTATGATGATGAGACAAGTTCTCTCTCTTCACTCACTCACTCCTCCTTTTTCTCACGGTATTCTTTACCTCTCTGTTTTCACCATCCCTACCCTCCCTCGTTCTCCGTCTGCGTGGTTTCCTCCCCCTCTCCTCTCTCTGGTTGTGGTTCTTTGACGGCCGTCCCCGCAGGTCTGTTGGTGGTTTCGTCCAGTGAGGCTGTACCAGTGGAGAAGTTCCTCAAGCTGTCTCAGGAGCAGCACAGGATTCAGCACAGCGGCGAGTACACCAACCCCAAGTGGTTCATCCCCAACACACTCAAGTACTACGTCCTACTGCACGACATGAGCCAGGGAGACGAACAGAGGTGAGGTAGTAGTGACGCAAACACCGCAGACATGCAAGTACGCACACACCATCTGACAGCCAGGTCTATGACCTCGGCTCTCCTTGACCCTGTGTGCGCGTGCAGTAATCAGGAAGGTGTTGACGCCGCTCTTCATCAGCAGTTGGATTCCCTTAATTCTCTCTCTCTCTCCCCCTCTCACAGGGCTGACTCTGTGTATGAGGATATGAAGCAGAGGTATGGTGCTCAGGGTTGTTACCTGTTGAAGGTCAACTCTCGTACGGCTGCAGCGGGAGCAGACGAACAGATCCCAGACCCATGGAGCCAGTACCTTCACAAGAGTAGCCTGCAAAGCCAGGTGCAGTTGGGGCCCAGACTAAGTGTTCCAAGTATCTACTTGCTAATGTACAGTAGCTTACAACCGACAGTACCATTGTCGGGTTCATTAGGACACATTGTTTTGCAACGGGAAAATAAAATGAACGTTGATTATTGGACAGGTTCAGCTTAGCACCTTCCTGTTTAGACTGTTTCTGAATATTTTCTTCCATTGCGTGCCTATTAAACATGACTCACATTTTTGTGTTTGCTCATGGCTGTTCCAGGATCAGTTTGAGGATCCAGCCCCTGTAGTGATGAACAACACAGCTGTAGAGAACAACGTAGGAGGAACATCCGAGGCGGATGGACACGACTCGGACGAGAGAGGTGAGCGTAGCCACTTAGCACTACTCGGGAGCTGAAGATTTCCATGTCGTCGGCCACTCCTCAATCCGACTGCGTCTCCGCGTACTCGTGGCTCAGCTAAAAAGAGCTCGGCGCTCAGCAACTCCAAGGTGGTTGGGAAAAATATATTTCAAATGTGTAAAATAAACATTTGTATAGTTGAAGCCTCTTTTACACCTGTTGTGTATCTGATTCCTTCCTCTCACTGAAAGATGGTGAGAACACTCATGTACACCGATGGAACAAATAAAGACACCACTAGTCCAGTTGACTTATTTAATTCAGATCTACTCTTTACTAATCAATCTGAAGCCTTCCCGGGTTGACAGCGTGGTGTTGATGATTTGTTTGATAATTGAGTTTCCCAACATTCTTGACGCACATCCATCATGTGCTCAATGTCCTTGGTTTTGTTGTTGTTCACCCCGACGGACTCTCCAACAGTCTGGCCACACGCCTTCACATGGTTGACAATGACATTGTGTGTCGTTCATCAGACGGAGTCTTGGTCAACAGTCTGGACAACACCCATCCCCTCCAGCTGGATACACCCAGTGACACGCCCGGTAGCCTCGACGCTCTCAGGGCCGTCGCCGTGGAAACCAAGCCACCGCCCCTCGCCACGGGAGTGGCAGCGGCCACCAGCCATGGGGCGTGCCTCACGCTGAACGACCACGACCGCATCAGACTGTTCATCCAGGAGTTTACCTTCAGGGGACTACTGCCTCACATAGAGAAGAACATCAGACAGCTCAATGACCAGGTAGAGAGACGCACAATGACCATGAGACGGCTCAGTGACCAGGTAGAGAGACGCACAATGACCATGAGACGGCTCAGTGACCAGGTAGAGAGACGGCTCAGTGACCAGGTAGAGAGACGGCTCAGTGACCAGGTAGAGAGACGGCTCAGTGACCAGGTAGAGAGACGGCTCAGTGACCAGGTAGAGAGCTGCTCAATGACCAGGTAGAGACGGCTCAGTGACCAGGTAGAGAGACGGCTCAGTGACCAGGTAGAGAGACGGCTCAGTGACCAGGTAGAGAGACGGCTCAGTGACCAGGTAGAGAGACGGCTCAGTGACCAGGTAGAGAGACGGCTCAGTGACCAGGTAGAGAGACGGCTCAGTGACCAGGTAGAGAGACGGCTCAGTGACCAGGTAGAGAGACGGCTCAGTGACCAGGTAGAGAGACGGCTCAGTGACCAGGTAGGGAGACTGCTCAGTGACCAGGTAGGGAGACTGCTCAGTGACCAGGTAGGGAGACTGCTCAGTGACCAGGTAGGGAGACGGCTCAGTGACCAGATAATATAATATTGCCACTCTGTGTTGTTTATATTGACATGATTATTGGTAATTGTCCCGTGACTGCTGCCACATCAACTTCTTGTCAGATATTCATTCATCAGTCCTTCCGCTAATTCCAATTCCCTGCATGTTATGTGAGGACTTTCAAATTTGACCAAGAACTGCATAAAACTGTCAAAACACTTCAATATTACAGCATAAAACTGTCAAGTTACTGCACTACAAAAAAAGGAAAAATTGGACAAAACTATTACAGATTGCTATGCAAAAATCAAGCTTTTTTGCCTGCAAATATCACTCCCCAAAAAAGCTGTGACATCTTGGAGGGAGGTTTTGATGGACATGATCAATGATATGACCGTTGGCCTCCTAATGATCTGAACTCATTCCTTCCCTCTCCCTCCACTCTTCATCCCTCCCTCTGTAGCTGGTCTCCAGGAAAGGCTTGAGTCGCTCTCTTTTCTCTGCCACTAAGAAGTGGTTTGGAGGAGGGAAAGTTCCAGAGAAGAGTATCGCTGAACTGAAGAACACTTCTGGCCTCCTGTAAGTATATCCCCTTCCTCTTCAACTTCCTCTTCATCACCATCATATCACCATTAGCGAGGAGATTGTCCAGTTAGTAAGTGCTGAGACCAAAGCTATCACACTGCTTACTGACTAGTGTTTGTAAAGAAAGGCCTCTCATTATTAACAGATCACGCCTTGGATCACACTGTCATACGGTATGTATTCAACCGTCCACGTGTCTGATCAGAGGTGCCGAAGGACAGGATGGAGAGAGTTCGAACTCATCAGAAATTAGCTCTAGGCTGCTTTCACCCAAAGCAGTGTACAGTTTGCATATTGAATTGTTCTGGATGGAAGTTTGCCATCTGCCTATGGGCCCTGGTCAAAAGTAGTACACTAAATAGAGAACACTAGGCTGCCATTTGGTGAGGCAACTTCAGAATGGTTCTGGATGGCAGTTTGCTAACACCTCTGCCTCGGTATCTCCTGAGCTGTCTGACCTTTGCTCTCCGTCCTGTGTGATGTCATTAGCTATCCCCCAGAAGCCCCTGAGCTGCAGATCAGGAAGATGGCTGACCTTTGTTTCCTGGTTCAGCTCTATGACCTGGCGTACAGCTGCTACCACACGGCCAAGAAGGATTTTCTCTCTGACCAGGCCATGCTCTATGCCGCTGGGGCACTGGTGAGAACACGCACGTACACTGATGGAAAGACACTCTCTCAGAGAATGCACATATTGCGTGAACACACGCATGCATACACGTGCTCATACACACACATCGCATGCGCACACACACAATATACATGGTATTGAAGGTTTGTGAACTGTCTCGCGGAAAGGACACAGCAGAAGGTAAGGTTGAGATGCCAGAAGGTAAAGTAAGTGCTTGGCGGCAGCAGCAGCAGCACTAAGACTGAGCACATCAATCCACCCTGCACCTCTGAATGACATCAGCTAAACATGCAGTACTAAGACTGAGCTCATCAATCCACCCAGCACCTCTGAATGACATCAGCTAAACATGCAGTACTAAGACTGAGCACATCAATCCACCCTGCACCTCTGAATGACATCAGCTAAACATGCAGTACTAAGACTGAGAACATCAATCCACCCAGCACCTCTGAATGACATCAGCTAAACATGCAGTACTAAGACTGAGCACATCAATCCACCCAGCACCTCTGAATGACATCAGCTAAACATGCAGTACTAAGACTGAGCTCATCAATCCACCCAGCACCTCTGAATGACATCAGCTAAACATGCAGTACTGGACTGAGCTCATCAATCCACCCAGCACCTCTGAATGACATCAGCTAAACATGCAGTACTAAGACTGAGCACATCAATCCACCCTGCACCTCTGAATGACATCAGCTAAACATGCAGTACTAAGACTGAGCTCATCAATCCACCCAGCACCTCTGAATGACATCAGCTAAACATGCAGTACTAAGACTCAGCACATCAATCCACCCTGCACCTCTGAATGACATCAGCTAAACATGCAGTACTAAGACTGAGCTCATCAATCCACCCAGCACCTCTGAATGACATCAGCTAAACATGCAGTACTAAGACTGAGCACATCAATCCACCCAGCACCTCTGAATGACATCAGCTAAACATGCAGTACTAAGACTGAGCACATCAATCCACCCAGCACCTCTGAATGACATCAGCTAAACATGCAGTACTAAGACTCAGCACATCAATCCACCCAGCACCTCTGAATGACATCAGCTAAACATGCAGTACTAAGACTCAGCACATCAATCCACCCAGCACCTCTGAATGACATCAGCTAAACATGCAGTACTAAGACTGAGCACATCAATCCACCCTGCACCTCTGAATGACATCAGCTAAACATGCAGTACTAAGACTGAGCACATCAATCCACCCAGCACCTCTGAATGACATCAGCTAAACATGCAGTACTAAGACTCAGCACATCAATCCACCCAGCACCTCTGAATGACATCAGCTAAACATGCAGTACTAAGACTGAGCTCATCAATCCACCCAGCACCTCTGAATGACATCAGCTAAACATGCAGTACTAAGACTGAGCTCATCAATCCACCCAGCACCTCTGAATGACATCAGCTAAACATGCAGTACTAAGACTGAGCACATCAATCCACCCAGCACCTCTGAATGACATCAGCTAAACATGCAGTACTAAGACTGAGCACATCAATCCACCCAGCACCTCTGAATGACATCAGCTAAACATGCAGTACTAAGACTGAGCACATCAATCCACCCTGCACCTCTGAATGACATCAGCTAAACATGCAGTACTAAGACTCAGCACATCAATCCACCCAGCACCTCTGAATGACATCAGCTAAACATGCAGTACTAAGACTCAGCACATCAATCCACCCTGCACCTCTGAATGACATCAGCTAAACATGCAGTACTAAGACTGAGCACATCAATCCACCCAGCACCTCTGAATGACATCAGCTAAACATGCAGTACTAAGACTGAGCACATCAATCCACCCTGCACCTCTGAATGACATCAGCTAAACATGCAGTACTAAGACTGAGCTCATCAATCCACCCAGCACCTCTGAATGACATCAGCTAAACATGCAGTACTAAGACTGAGCTCATCAATCCACCCAGCACCTCTGAATGACATCAGCTAAACATGCAGTACTAAGACTGAGCTCATCAATCCACCCAGCACCTCTGAATGACATCAGCTAAACATGCAGTACTAAGACTGAGCTCATCAATCCACCCTGCACCTCTGAATGACATCAGCTAAACATGCAGTACTAAGACTGAGCACATCAATCCACCCAGCACCTCTGAATGACATCAGCTAAACATGCAGTACTAAGACTCAGCACATCAATCCACCCAGCACCTCTGAATGACATCAGCTAAACATGCAGTACTAAGACTGAGCTCATCAATCCACCCAGCACCTCTGAATGACATCAGCTAAACATGCAGTACTAAGACTCAGCACATCAATCCACCCAGCACCTCTGAATGACATCAGCTAAACATGCAGTACTAAGACTGAGCACATCAATCCACCCTGCACCTCTGAATGACATCAGCTAAACATGCAGTACTAAGACTGAGCACATCAATCCACCCAGCACCTCTGAATGACATCAGCTAAACATGCAGTACTAAGACTGAGCACATCAATCCACCCTGCACCTCTGAATGACATCAGCTAAACATGCAGTACTAAGACTGAGCTCATCAATCCACCCTGCACCTCTGAATGACATCAGCTAAACATGCAGTACTAAGACTCAGCACATCAATCCACCCTGCACCTCTGAATGACATCAGCTAAACATGCAGTACTAAGACTGAGCACATCAATCCACCCTGCACCTCTGAATGACATCAGCTAAACATGCAGTACTAAGACTGAGCACATCAATCCACCCAGCACCTCTGAATGACATCAGCTAAACATGCAGTACTAAGACTCAGCACATCAATCCACCCTGCACCTCTGAATGACATCAGCTAAACATGTTTTTGTTGTACTCTTGGAGACCTGAGCAGTACGTATCTACCACAGCAGACTAGAAAGAAAATAAATGTGTAGTTTTCCCTGTAGAATGTTCAGAGGAGTCATGGAACATGTAGAACAAAGTCACAGAGACGGACCTCGAGGTGGCGTCACCACATCTGAAGAAAGCATCGCGGCAACATCGTAATCTTACTTTCCCTAGACAGACAGACCAACACTGAATGATATTGGAAAATGGCCACACACACACCGTATTGATCTCCCTGCCCTCTGCTGCCCGTCCTAGCATCCTGCTGTTTTAAGGATGCTGCCACGCCTCATGGCTTTCTGGGTCACCGGAATATTAATGGCAGACAGGTGTGTGTGTGTGTGTAGCCAGAATATTAAAGGCAGGCCGATGGTCTGGAACCATGACCACCCCTAGTGTGTCTGATACCTAGCCTCAACACACCCACCATTTATAACACTCAACACGGAAGGTTGTATGGATATATTTGAAAATATTATCTTTCTCTTCTTT